>NW_024716628.1:0-3086 GCF_018991925.1 Homarus americanus | reverse complement strand
GGCAAAGGATTGGCTATAAATAATTTCAGACCCGTTAGTTGTGTGTTTTTTCATAAAGTTTGTAATAAGAAATATAAGGATAAGTTGGAGGTCCTCTGAAGTATACCAGCCACCCATAATATTGTAAAGTTATCACACCGTGCCACAGAAAAGTTGATCTTCCTCCATACAGTACAGTACAAGTGTTCTTTGAGTTGAAATTCAAATGGAATTATATACAGTATCTTATTCAACTACACTACTGTGTTTTTTTCAGATGAACAATGAAATAAATATAAGGTAAAGGTTTATTGAATCTGAAATGAGCAAAGACTATAAATCACTCTTATATCTTATAAATGGTTAAGATGGGTGGACAACACGGTTATTATGAGTGTAATAAGAAGAGGGTTAAGACATCAAGAAATGTACGGTCGTGGAAAAAAGTTCTGTCAGTTATCTGTTCCATCCATGAACTCGGAGTGTCATGAACCTGAGAGTCCGAGAATTTTCACATTGTTGGGACCACAGATAGCGCACTGTGTGATGCCTTGGATACACACGTTCACGATCTCATGGTTCATGGATGGGACAGGACTGACATAATTTTTGTTTTCCGTGACTACAGGATCTGTACCATTATTTTAGATCATGAGAAGTTTTAAGATATTTGATTAAATATTGAAGAAAATTTAATGTGAGAATCTTGTGGTTGTAGTCGAGTTGCTAATTTGTTCATATAATTTTCTTCATCTAAGCGTATATAATTATATGAAGATTTTGAAACTTCTCATGATCTAAAATAATGATGAATAGATTATTATTATAAAAATTTTACTTTTGGTTTGTTTAATATTTATCCTGACGACAATAAAGCCGAAAATAGGTCCACCAATCACCTTTACATACAGCCTTACTTTACCATGCATTGCCAGGTAAAATTGCGACTACGAGACCCAAGGTGGGATCAGTCTATCTTTGGTTGACTGTACCGGGTATTTTCTATATCTCGTACAGCTAATACAACAGAGAAATTAACAGGAATACATAATTATAAAACCCATGTTCAGAATTCTTGGTCCAGTGTTTCATATTGTATAGCACCATAAAGATGAAGAAATGTTTTGTTGACTGTATAGTACAATACGAAGTAATTTGGCAATGCTATTTTAATGTAATACATAGATGTGTACATATATGTATGTACTGTAGTGCTTCTACCTTTGTGCAGGAGTTATCGATAAACAAAAACATCTTTGAAGTGCACAAAGATGATACTTCCAACCCCCACCCCCACCCATTTCCCCCTCAAGAGTAAAAAGAAAATTTTTAGTTTTATTTATAAAGCATTGTACTGTATTGGAAGAGATATGCAAGTTAATATTTACTTTCAAAGTGGAATAAAATAAAAATAAAAAAAATAAATAAATAAATGAATAAATAAAAAAAAATGTATTTAACACTGTTAAAATGAAGTAAATATATTTGCAATACAAATATGCATACATGCCGGTATATACTTTCATACATAAGCCACATACATGCAGACAAACAGTGGGAGGTTTAGTGCAGTACATCTCCTCTTTTACAAAGAAATTTGTATAATTTATCGCAGTCATTGGAGCATTCAGACCCATTGTCCACCTTGGTGACACTGAGATTGACCGCAAACAGCATTGTTTGCGTGGTGGCGACCACAAAAGCTAATTCTCTACAGAATTGAAGTAAGGTATGAACCGACAGTTTCACAATTTTGAAACCATACAACAACTCTTCACTCCCCCCCCCCCCTGCACATGGTTTATAAGCTTGTAAAGATGTTGGTATTTATGAAACTGCCTCTTATATACAGTACTCTACGGTAGTACTTACTCATGGTTGATTTTTTAGAAACGTGAATTGCGAGTACAGTACAGTGCAGTAAATGTACAGTACAGTACAGTACAGTAAATGTGCAGTACAGTACGTACAGTACAGTAAATGTACAGTAAATGTACAGTACAGTACAGTAAATGTGCAGTACAGTACAGTAAATGTACAGTACAGTACAGTAAATGTACAGTACAGTACAGTAAATGTATAGTACAGTACAGTACAGTACAGTAAATGTACAGTACAGTACAGTACAGTAAATGTGCAGTACAGTACAGTATTGTATTCACTAAAGTAAGTTTTCCAACATTTAGTTAATGTGATATTTTATGCTTTCTGTAATTATTGTATAGTTTGTGAACATATTTGGTGGCAAACAGTATATGTTGCATTAAATTAAAATGTAAAAATATTATAATAATGGACGTGGGAGTTGAAAACAAAAATAATTATTTTATATCAGTGTAATATGTTCATTCATGCAATGGTAATTATTGTTATTATTAATATGCAACACAGTGGTAGTTATACAGTAGATATATTCAAATACATACTTAAAATTGTTCCATTTGTTGGAGCGGTAAAGGCTGCTGATGCAACTACAGTATTTATTACTGCCTGGATATTCAACCCTTTCCATACACTGTTGCAGATCGCAAAGTACTGGACATGTATACCCCAAAATATAGTGTTAATACAGTGTAGCATTGGTTTGTGGTAGAGGGAAAGATCTCATTATTGTTAATATTTTGCGTCAGTAGACTTCTTCACCTGCAACAGTGATGCTTGACGTCAACATTAATGTCACAATGGTCTTGAACTAAAGTTTGATAACAAAACATAGTTCATTTAATCCATAGAATTTTGTTCTTATTCATTTTAGTTCATGGTTAAATATCACCCGAGTTAGGTATATTACTGTGAACACTTCTGTAATAAAAATTATAGCACAAAAGTAAACCATTAATAAACAGTACAAATTTACCCATAGTCTTATAACTGCATCTGCTAGTTTATGTAATCGTTATTTTTTATGGTTGGGAAACTTCCTTTGTAACATAAGTACTTCATAAATGCATCCATATCAATCGGCAGAAGATTTGCTTGCTTCTTTTCCAGTTGCCATTTGAAAATTATTTTAGCTTGCTACACCTTTCGACCCCCCCCGCCTCCTAGTTCTTTCAGTTAAGTTCTTTCAGGAGAGAGAGAGAGAGAGAGAGAGAGAGAGAGAGAGA
>NW_024716627.1:0-16687 GCF_018991925.1 Homarus americanus | reverse complement strand
CATTGTGCTTCGTTTCAGTTACGTATTGCTAAATTAAAAAACAGCAAAAACAACGAAAACAAGAAAAACAGAAATAGGCCAAACAAGAAGAAACAGCTAAACTGACGCAAACAAGACCAACGCTAAATTTCCAAGAGTTCTTACAATTATCTCGGGTAAAAACGAACCGAGGCTAACTGCTGATCTCCTGGCCTCTGTAAACTGGTTGATTATGTTTACACTTTACGAGGAAGTATTTATATAGTAAACATCATATCTAATGGGTGGCTAAACACTTAAAAGGGTTCAGAGGTAAACTTAATAGCCATGTTTAGATTCTAGAGTGATATATGATAAAGGGTGTACAGGCCGAAAACCACCGATATGTAGATATTCACACTGAAATACTGGACTAAAATTACAATGAAAATGCAGACAGATGAAAGTTGATTATTATTATTATTATTGTTATTATTATTATCGTTATTATTATTATTATTATTATCATTATTATTATTATTACTATTATTACTATTATTATTATTATTATTATTATTATTATTATTATTGTTGATTTAATATTATTATTATTATTAGTGGTGGTGGTGGTGGTGGTACTGTTGTTGTTGCTCTTATTATTACTATTATTATTATTAAAGGTTCATATACATACTTCCTGTCCCTATACCTTAGAAAAATATATTTATGATCGTCTAAGAGTTAAATGAGTGTGGCGGGTGTGGAACAGTAGCGGTGTGAGCGTAACAGACAGGAGTTTTGGTGGCCGGTGCAAGACTCTACCACTGAGCTAAGTTTTATGGAGGAGGAGGCTGATGAGGTAATTGGTAAGAGGAATGTTCTCCCACGCTGGCCGTATCCCCCTGACTCACCACCCACTTAGTAAGAGGTCACACACACACACACACACACACACACACACACACACACACACACACACACAAACACAAGTTCTACCACGTGAGGGACCTGCTGTGATATAGCTGAGTTAATTTGCTCTTCATGCCACACAACCTAACCCTAAATCTAATCTAATAACCCAGACCTAATCTAATCTAACCTTTACCTAACCTAACGACATCTAGCTTAACCAACGGAAAAAAATCTAATTATTTATCTTTAATCTTATTCTCTTGTATTCTCATTTACATTTAACGAGTAACGGAGAACTCACTTTGACGTCACCCACTGAAAAATGTAAACATAGTGAAAACGCGCATCTGCCCAGCTGGATGCTCAAGGAAACTAACTTGTTTAATCTTGGACATATAAGAAAAGAGCTTTGTAATTGGGTAAAAAAACTAATCCAATTAGAAACAGATATGAAACGAACCTTCATATAACGAGTGATTAACAGAGGAGAGCATTCATTATTAAACTAAACCTTGAATATCTAATTTATTTTTTGTCTAGCTTAATAAATGTTGTATAATAAAAAACAAAAACAAGAACAATACACTAATCTATTTTCCTCCTAGACAGTTTTCCCCATGATGATGATGATGATGATGATGATGATGATGATGATGACTCAGTGTGAAGACGTGAGTTAGTGGAGTCAAGAGTGTCCCCCTGGGTCCTGAGTCACTCATTGGTCACTCACGACTCCACTTTGCAACAACAGTCATCACAACTTCCTATAAATTATATGTTTACTTTTGCCAACAGCTGTACGATGTAGGTTAGGTTAGTTTTTTATTTAGCTACATTACGTTAGTTTTATTAACATCTAATAAAATCATAGTTTAGCTGGTCCTGTTCGTTGGTAATTTA
Organism: Homarus americanus; assembly: GCF_018991925.1. NCBI lineage: Eukaryota > Metazoa > Arthropoda > Malacostraca > Decapoda > Nephropidae > Homarus > Homarus americanus. Next base: position 14,917 of record NW_024716627.1, on the reverse strand, counting down.
TTAACACGGGTCATTCTGAGCAGTGGGTGGTGTGGGTCATATGGGCGGTGGGTGGTGTGTAGGGATCATATGGGCGGTGGGTGGTGTGGGGTCATATGGGCGGTGGGTGGTGGGGGTCATGTGGGCGGTGGGTGGTGTGGGTTCACGTGGGAGGCAGTGGGTGGGGCTACGTGGGAGGCAGTGGGTGGGGCTACGTGGGCGGCAGTGGTGGGGCTACGTGGACGGTGGGTGGTGTGGGTTCACGTGGGCGGCAGTGGAGTGGGGTCATAAACAGAGGATCAGCGAGGTAAACTGCGGCTCACGGCCTGGCAGCTTTATCTGGTGATATATGATGCCTTCCCCTCTGACTAATTACCAAAGTTCTGTGGGGTCATGTGGTGGTGGTGGTAGTCATGGTGATGGTGGTAGTCATGGTTGTAGTGAAGTTGGAGGTCGTGATGGTGGTGGTGGTCATGGTGGTAGTGGTGGTGGTGGTGATGGTGGTAGTGATGGTGATGGTGGTAGTGATGGTGATAGTGATGTTGGAGGTTGTGGTGATGGTGGTGGTGGTAGTGTTGGTAGTAGTAAAAGCAGTACCAGTAACGATAAACAGTGGCATAAAGTAGCAAGAACCGAGAGAGAGTAGTAGTAGCATCAATAAATAGTAACATCAGTAATAAAAGCAATAGCAGTAGCAATAGCAGCAGTAGTAGAAGTAGTAGTAGTAGTAGTAGTAGTAGTAGGCAGGGAGTAGTAAAGTAGTAGTAGTAGTAGTAAAAGTAGTAGTAATGGCAGGAATAACAGCAGTAGTAGTAATAGCAGCAATATAGTAATAGCAGTAGTAGCAGTAGTAGCAGTAGTAGCAGTAGGAGGAGGACTATCAGCACCTGCAGGATGAACAGCAACAGGTGCAGGTCCAGCCCACGTGTGTAGATTCACCTCCGGTTATTGGTGTAATTCAAGGATCTATTGCCGCCATCAGGAGACTTCCCCTGGCCGAGGTGCTGCCTGTCACTCACTCACCACCACCACCACCTACTGCCCCGTCCCCTGCTTCCTCCTCTTCTTATGTTCTGCCTCTTCCTCCTCCTCCTCTTCTACCTTTACCTCCTTCTCCCCTTCCTCCTCTGTCTCTTCCTCCTCCTCCTCCTCCTCCTCCTCTGCCAGTTCCTCCTACCCCTCTTCCTACTACTCCTCCGCTTACTTCCTCCTTCTCCTCTTCCTGCTCCTCTTCCTCCTCCTCACCCATCATTAATTCCTTCCTGCCGCCCTCTTCACAGCTGGTAATTCAACCTTACACTCCTCCATACGCCCTTCCCTCCCTCCCTCCATCCCTCCTACACAACTCCGTATACCACCTCCTCACCTTCCTCCCTACTTTACCTCTTAAGTGACCTCCTGAGTTAGGTTAGGTTAGGTTAAGATAGGTTAGGTTAGGTTAGACTGGGGTTCATCTGACCTACAACTCTTCTCTACCTACACTTGTGAAAGAGACCTAGGGGTACTTGTAAGCCCGGACCTACGGCCTAGAAAACAGTGTGTTAATGTTCGAAATAAGGCAAACAGAGTATTGGGTTTTATATCTAGAAGTGTAAGTAATAAAGAGTGCAGAGGTCTTATTGCAACTTCATCTTGCGCTAGTCAGGCCGCACCTCGATTATGCGTTTCAGTTCTGGTGCCCTTATTATAGAATGGATATCAATTCACTGGAGTCGGTGCAGCGATGAATGACGAAAATGATTCCGGACTTAGAAACCTTCCATATCAAGATAGGTTAAAAGAAACTAAACTTGCATTCCCTAGAAAGACGAAAGTGCGGGAGATATGATAGAAATATTTAAGTGGGTGAAAGGAATCAATAAAGGGGATATAGATAAAGTTCTTATAATATCCGAGCAGGAGAGGACTTGGAGCAACGGTTTAAGTTGGATAAGTTTAGGTTTAGGAAGGAGATAGGAAGGAACTGGTTCACAAATAGGGTGGTGGACGAGTGGAACAAGCTTAGCAACTTTGTAGTAAGTGCTGGAACGCTGGAAGTTTCAAAAGGAGGCTAGATAGATTCATGGATGATAGAGAGTGGTAGTAACTCTCGACAGGAGCTGCCATGCACAGGCCAACCGGCCTATTGCAGACTCCTTATTTTCTTATATTCTTATGTTCTTATTTCCTCTCAATTTCCCTTATATCTTCTCCCCTCCTTATTCTCTTTCCTAATTCCCCTTTCGCCTCTTCCTGTTTCTTCTACTTTCCTTCTCTCTCCTCTCTCTTTCTCCTAATTTCCCTCCTTTCTCATTTCCTCGTGGGGAGGGTGGAAGCAGAGACAGGTCGTGGTGGTGACGTGGGTGGTGGATGGTGACACGGTGTAATAACCACACACACACACACACACACACACACACACACACACACATCCTTGACCACCGAAGGGTCAAGACGTACCTGGCGCCTCCTCTCAGGCAGCCAGGTCAACTATTAATTGGCCCATACCAACTCCTCCCTGAACCCTCCTCCCCACCGGAATATCAACAAGTTCTCGCCAAGTTACTATTTCATTTAGGAAAGGAATGGAACCAGTGTTAAACAGAGGTGAACAGTGGTGAACAGTGCTCAAGTCAGTGAGAACAACTCAACAGTAACAGTGGTACCCAAGTTGACCTTCACACGGTGAGGTCCCAGGTACCAGTGATAACGGCCCGACCCTACAACCAGCGAAGTGTTAATCCGTCTACGATAGGAAGGCCTGGGACCACACCTCACTCATAGAACACCGTCTGTGAGGAACTACTACACCACGTAGGGCCCTCATAACACCATCTTTGGGGAATTACTACACCACGTGAGGCCTCATAATACCATCTGTGAGGAATTACTACACCACGTGAGGCCCTCATAACACCATCTGTGAGGAATTACTACACCACGTGAGCCCTCATAACACCATCTGTGAGGAATTACTACACCACGTGAGGCCCGCATAACACCATCGGTGAGGAATTACTACGTAGGGCCTCATAGCACACCATCTGTGAGGTACTACACCACGTGAGGCCCTCACAACACCATCTGTGAGGAACTACTACACCACGTGAGGTCCTCCTAACACCATCTGGGAGGGAGTTACTACACTACGTGTTTGCTGTTCAACACCTACATTAATCTGTTTGTTCTTCTTATGTTCCTTCACCTTTTTCTCTAATGAAGGCTTTTGTTAAACCACCAATGTATGTAATAAGTCATTTATGTCAATGTATATTTTTCAGCCTTCGGGCTGCAGAACTTCAATAAACCGTTAATTATTATTATTATTATTATTATTACACACACACCATTTTGACTCCTGAACTGACTTTCTAAATGTAAAATTGGTGGGAAACTCATTCTAAGTATTTCAGAATGTGTGCGCTGCTGCCGTAAACGTTGGCTGGGAACGTTTAGTACTTCCCTTGGACACTTCAGGAGTGTAACCCTCTGACGCACGGAAGGCACAGCCTCCCTTCTCTCCAAGGCTCAGGTTTTTTAAGGTTCGTACGTTTCAAATACTACAAAGCAACAACAACAACAATAACAATAACAATAATAACAACAATACAACAACTTCTACTAATAATAATAATCAGTTCGTTTCGGTCAGGACACAACCCATTTAGTTAAGTTAGGTTATGTAAGGTAAGTTTAAGTCAATGTAAGTTAGATTAGATTAGTTTACGAGTTAGGTTAAGTTAGGTTAATCTTAAGGATGCCTAAGCTGAGGGTGTCTAACCTTCACGTGATCCTTCTCAACATCCTCATTAAACTATTCAAGGTTTATGCCTAATTACATCACACACCTAAACTGTTTAATTACAACGACCAAAGACCGGCTCGTTCGTCTGAGGGAGTCAGCTATCAGAAGCTGCCAAATTAAACCAATCATAATGTATAATCCTTCACTAGTGCGTTTAGGGGCTCGTCAGGTTTTTGTGCAATGTGGCAGCGATCTGTTTGTTTACGTTCACAGAAGGAAACTCGTAATTGTAAACAAGAATGAAATCAAAAGTAAAACAATGTAATGATTTGTGGAACGTTTATATTATGACAGGCCTGTAAACGCACAAGTGAAGGGACTGTACTATACATTCGATACTGTTACCATATTTGTGGGACCATAAGTGAGTCAGATAGATACACACATTCTCTTATATTCAGTTGAGAAATTTTACCCTTATGATTGTTTGAGAATCCAGACTTACCTGTTCTCGCTATAGTTCCTTTACGTATACTTTCCATTACGACATAAACCACGGCCGTAGTTGTTGTGGGTATAATGGAATGATGATGGTGGTTTGTGGTTGGGGTGGGGTGGGGGCTGTTACTGTACTTTTCCCCAGGATGGACAGGAACATCATTATTATTTTATTATTATTTACTGAATTAATATCTCCACCCATTTTTTTCCTATCATGAACTTCAGTTAAACCTAAGCCACTTTAATACATAACCTCTCGGTGTTTTTGTTGTTGTTTTAGCTAGTAGAATGTAAATAAATAAACAAGATATTATTTATTCTTCTCATGTTATTGTGGCTTGGCTTGGCTTGGCTTGGCTGTTGACTTGGCTTGACTTGGCAGCTTGGCAGCTTGGCGCCTCGTGGTGCTCAAGGCCAAAGAGTCTACCACTACACAGCTGGTTCATATTACTCAGAACGACTAATAACAAGTGAACCTTATTATAGCTTAACTCTTTTATACTTCTTCATAAATTATACAAAAATATATATATAGAAAAAGACGATAATTAATAACTTTTGTACGATAGTCTAAAACACCAACAAGTTATTATTATTATTATTTAGTATCATGTTTTGTAACAATATGGGTAGTTACATCAAACATTAATAATTTAATAGTTGATGGTTTTGTTATATACTAGGACCTTTGTGTTTATTGGAAATTACTGTAATACGTCATAACATCAGCAGCAATGGCAAATATAAATAGATCTCTTGGTTATGTTATTATCATCTACTTTCAATGTTTTTTATTCATATTTTAATCTTCCTCTCTCACACAGTTTGCTTGAGGATCAAAGAAAAACAAAAGATAAGAATGAAAGGTGATGAATATGAGTAGATAGAGACAGTGAAATAGACACGCACACACACACACGCTCACCCCAACCTCCCACACACACACACACACACACACATCACACACACACACACACACACACACCTCCCCACCCTCCCCACACACACACACACACACACACACACACACACCTCTACCCCACCCCTCCCCACACACACACACACACACCTCTACCCCACCCTCCCACACACACACACACACACACACACACACACACTCTACCCCACACACACACACACACACACACCTCTACCCACCCCTCCCACACACACACACACACACACACTCTACCCCTCCCCCACACACACACACACACACACACACACACACCTCTTACCCCCTGCCACACACACACACACACACACACACACACACACCTCTACCCCTACTCCCCACACACACACACACACACACACACCTCTGCCCCACCCCTCCCACACACACCCCACACACAGCACTAAATTGCCCCAACCTTACATTACCTCCTGTGTCTCATTGAAACACATAAAACCTCAATTTATCCCAACAGTTGCTTCATTCGTATCCCGATTAAATTTCATTGTATCACAGGGGGCGTCAGAGGTTAGAATAGAGGCATTACATACGATATATTCGTTGGATTACATATTGTTGGTAACTCTATTATGGTTTTAGAAACTATAGTGCTTCGGTGTCGGGATTTCGGTGACTCCTAACATCCTTTTAACGTTTGTGGTTTAGTTTTATTTAACATCCTGTGGTAATATTAACGATAGTCTAATGATAGGAGCTGTATTAACGTTTAATAATATTAATTTAACAGTATAAGGAAATAAACTATTGTATAATGTATTATTCATCCATGCATCATTGCATTTCAGAGTCTAGCCACAAGTCATTATTAATATCATCTAGCGTAATTTATTTACATTCTAGTTTTTTACTGGTATTTGATTAGTTATCGGAAACGGGCGCTTTACTCGATGGTTGTTTGTTTTTGTGTTTTTTACTACACTTTTTTTATTTTTAATTTGGATGTAACAATATGAAAAGACATGTGGTATTTTTTCGGCTGAGTATAACCAACGATGTTGCTTCCACAAACCCTTTGAGGGTGTGTGTGTGTGTGTGTGTGTGTGTGTGTGTGTGTGGATGTCATACACTGGCAGGTTGTGTCATAAATGTTGCATGTGATGTGAGGGTTATTTTTTGGCAGCTCTGAAAAAACAAACATCGAGAATATAAACACAAACAGCAAAGTATTCTGCACACACACACACCATCTGTGAGGTAATTACTACACGTAGAGTCCCTCATAACACCATCTGTGTAGGGAATTAGTACACCACGCAGGCCCTCATAACACCATCAGCGAGACTACTACACCACGTGAGTTCCTCTAACACCATCTGGGGAGGAGTTACTACATGATTTCTTTTGTTCAACACCTACATTAATCTGTATGTTTCACTGTATGTTTTCTTTCTCCTAATGAAGGCTTTGTTAAACTACACCAATGTATGTAATAAGTCATTTATGTCCAATGTATATTTTCTAGCCTTCGGGCTGCAATGCTTTCTGGTAGTATCTGATAACGCAGGCTTGTCTAGATAACAGTGTAGAAGATAAAGCAATCTGTCTCAGGAGCTTTTGATGATGAGGTATGAGAAGTTGTACTACTATAGGTTATGATCAACACAATATGATTTTTATAACATTTAACAACATCAGTCTTGCAGGAATATTTAGTTAGGGTTTGTTGATTTTTTTTTTTTTGTTGGAGAATTTGACGACTGTTTATGGGCTATAGTTCGGTGTGTGTGTGTGTGTGTGTGTGTGTGTGTGTGTGTGTTTGTGTGTGTGTTTGTGTTGTGTGTGTGTGTGTTTGAACTGGTGATGGGTGACTTTTCTTGATTTTTATTTTATTTGCAGCACTGAACCCAAGTCATATTATATTTACATAGACAATTCAAAAATAATAATAATAATAATACAAATTTGAATGTTTAAGAACTTCTCTGTTTTTTCTTTATTAAATGTCTATCTATCTCTATCTTCAATCTATCTTCCTGTCTTGTAGGGGTTAGTTTACCTTCATCAACCTCAAACAAAAGTGTAAACAAAAGGAAAGAAAAATAAATAATTACAGTGACATGATCTTAGGTATTTTTGTTAACTTTTAAGGCAGATGATAGGAAGAAAAAAACATATGAACAACTATAAAATGTAAGAATTCGTCCAGAAAAAAAGGGCAAACTCATATTATTTTATTTGCAGTATAATTATGATATACAATACATATTAAAACTACAGGAATAAAATGTTATTGTGGAATGTAGCAACGGAGAGAATGTCAATGTAAGAGACTGCAAATGTGAAGGGTTGGGTGAATGTGACACAGAGACAATAGGTGAAGGTTGGATATGTAGGTAGAATGTAACTTAATATTAAGTAAAATATTTCCTTTTATCATTATATATTTTGGAGATTCGAAGCTTCACATTTAAATTTCAGTCAGATTCACGTTTGTTTGTCAAGTTATTGTGAGGATTCAATATTTTTTTGTATGACTGAAAAGGTTGAGACTATTTAAACCTCTTCATAAAACCTACCAAGGGATATAAAATTAAATGTGATTTATGTGAAGAATTTATTTATTATTTATTATTTTTGGTGGGTGTGATGTAAGCTGTCTAACCTGCAGTGGCCTAGAGGCTGCTAAGTAGCCTCACTAATCCTTCACCCCATCAGCCACCCGTCAGGTAAGCTCCCAATTCTACAGTAAATATGAAGAAAAAACACCTATTCCTTTTTCACGGGCAGTACCGCCATGATTGAAGGAGGTAGGGAGGTAGGAGAGGAGGTGAGGGTGAGGAGGGGGGGAGGAGGAGTAGGAGAGGTGAGGTGAGAGGTGAGAGGTAGGGAGGGAGGTGGGAGAGGTGAGGATAGGGAGGAGGGTGAGGAGGAGGGTAGGAGAGAGAGGTGAGGAGTGGGAGGGTGGGAGGAAGGGTAGGGAGGAGGGTAGGAGAGGTGAGGATAGGGAGGAAGGGTAGGAGGGAGGTGGGAGAGAGGTGAGGGTAGGGAGGAAGGGTGAGAGGGAGGAGGTGGGAGGGAGGTGGGAGAGAGGTGAGGATAGGGAGGAGGTGGGGAGGAGGTGGGAGGTGGTGGGGAAGGGTGGGGAGGAAGGAGGTGGGGAGGAAGGAGGTGGGGGGGAGGAAAGGAGGAGAAGTGAGGTGTGTGTTTACAAAAACTTATGGGAAAGATCTGAATTGGTTGAGTGAAGTGGAGAGTAGGAATAAAATAGGAGATAGTGGAAGATAAGAGATACCTCCCCCTCTTCCTCACCTCACCCCACCCTACTCAGACCCACACCCACCCAACTAGATCCACCCAAAACCCCACCATTCTTCTTTGAGGTTTCAGTGTTCTTTAATCCTTCTCCCCCCCCACACACAAAAGGTAAAATGGAAGATTAAAAAAATCTCATCTCATACTACGAATTACACCGGGAAGCAGAGTGATAGTTTGTTGTGTTTGTGAGTCTTCTGTTGTGGCGGAAGGAAAACAAGGTTGTCCTCGTCTCCAGCCACAGCTTAATCGTCGTCAACACTGAAGGTTCTTTGAGTAAGTTTGTTATTGGTAATTTCAGTCCTTGGCATCTCCTAAGGGGGATTTATTCAGGACAAACAAAGAATATTCTTGTCTTTGTGATTTTTCTGCAGAGGAGGATATTACACACACACACACACACACACACACACACACCACACATGCACACTTGACACAAATAATTCATATGCCTGTCAATACTAACTCATAACCACCACAACGAATTCCTACGTAATTAACGAAATATACTCAGCTGTTAAACCCTTAACGAAACCTATGGAAAGTTTACAAAGCTGTAGACCAAGTCTGGGAAACGTAAATTGAAACTGTCTCTCGTCTCAGTGATTATTTACCTGTGATGGTGTTGTATCGCCCAGGTCAACAGTCACTCGTGGTTATGATGCAGGTAATATGGCGTAATTAGGGTCAGTTGATTAGTTTTGTGTTGTAATTGTCTCGTTCATGGGATGTATGACGGACCAAAATATTGCAGAATGTTGGTGATTGTGGCAGGTCAAATGAACAACTAGTTTAAACCTAACCTAACCCTAACTCAATTTACCATTACGATTGGGACTCAGTTCTAATGGGCGCTTCAGTCCTAAAGGTTCTAATTCTAATGATCAGGTTAGGTTAGGTTAAGATGGTTCAGGATTGGTTTGGTTAAGTTAGATTAGGTTAGGTTGGGGACTGGGGTCTCAAAGATTAGAACCAGTCTAAACCTTTTAGTGACAAGGGCTGTGAGACTGATGCTGACAGTCGCCCTCACTCTGGTTCACTTTAGGAAGGTCATCTGTCTCCAAAATTAAACAACATGTTGTCCTGAGAGCAATACATACATTATTTATGAACAAACACAAATTGATATTGATTATGATATAAGAATGACGTACAATGTGTTGCTGCTAGATGATACAATATTTAAGCAGAAAAGGTGGAGGCTACTGTGGCCACAACAACACTGACCTTTGAGATGAATGGTGACTTACTGCCGTCTTAGTACAGTAACGCGTGTATTACTGGGAACTGACATCAACCTTGGGTGGTGGTATGTGGTGATTGTGGAAAGGTTACACCACTGACGTATATCCTAAGTATGGTAACTCGCCCATGGCCCTGATTGATACATAAAAAGTATGGGAACTGCCCAATGGCCTGGAGTGATACATAAAAAGAAGTAGTAACTCGCCCATGGCCTAGGTGATACATAAAAGTATGTTTCACCCATGGCCTGAGTGATATACAAGTATGGTATCTCGCCCATGGCCCTGGGTGACTGCCCTTTACAGAGTAGCAGTAACTCATACATGGCCCTGAGTGATACATACAGAAGTATGGTAACTCGCCCATGGCCCTAGTGATACATAAAACTATGAACTTCACCCATGGCCCTGAGTGACACATACAGAAGTATAGTAACTCGCCCATGGCCCTGAGTGATACATACAGAAGTATGGTAACTCGTCCATGGCCCTGAGTGTTACATAAAGAAGTATAGCTCGCCCATGGCCTGAGCAGTGATACATAAAGTAGTGTAACTCACCTGGGCCTGGGTGATACATAAAAAGATAGTATCTCACCCATGCCCTGAGTGATACATAAAGAAGTATGGTAACTCACCCATGGCCCTTATATACATAAATAGGTATGACAACTCATGGCCTGAGTGATACATGTTATGTTAACTCACCATGTCTTGAGGTAGGCATAAATAGTATAGTATCTTACCCATGGCCCTGAGTGATACATAAAGAAGGTGGTAACTCACCATGGCCTTGAGTGATACATAAGTAGTGTGAGTAATCACCCATGGCCCTGGAGGATACATAAAAATATGGTAACTCACCCATGGCTTCTGAGTGATACATAAAGAAGTATAGTGAGATCACTCATGGTCCTGAGTGATATAAAGAAGTATGGTAACTCACCCATGGCCTTGGAGTGATAATTATAAAGAAGTATAGTAACTCACCATATTCTGGGTGATACATAAAGAAGTATGGCAACTCACCCATGGCCTGAGTGATACATAAAGATAGCAGGAACTCACCCATGGCCCTAGGTGATACAAAGAAGTATAGTAACTCACCATCCTGGAGGATATATATAAAGAAGTAGAATATCTGAGGATATATAAAGAAGTATGGAAACTCACCCATGGCCCTAGGTGATACATAAAAAGTATGGTAACTGACCCATATCCCTGAGTGATACATATAAAGAAGTATGGTAACTCACCCATGGCCCTGAGGATACATAAAGAAGGTATATTCACCCATGGCTCTGGGGATACATAAAGAAGTATGGTAACTCACCCATGGCCCTGGGTGATACATAAAAAGTATGGTAACTCACCCATTCTGAGTGATATTAAAGAAGTATGGTACTCACCCATGGTCTGGTGATACATAAAGAAGCAGCATGGCAATCCTCACCCATGCTCTTCAGGGTCAGCCAGGCGGTTTCTCCCCTGGGACAGCCAGGTCACTGTCTCGTCTCGGGTGCCCTTGTTCTGGGTGAGAGGCCACAGGCGGCCTGCTGGGGAGAAGAACACAAGCTGTCCTGGGAGGAAGGCCAGTCCCACTGCCGGAGTTCTCGTCCTGGGGCCCTCTTGCTGGGTCTAGACGGTCAGGATACCAGAACCACTGGTCGGCTGCTGCTGGCTCTGGCCGGGCCGTTCGGCGCCCTGATCTGGGGCCGCCCAGCCACGTCCAGACTCTGTGTGTGAGGCGCTCGAGGCCGATGTCCGCCAGAGCTGCATGAGGGGTGTAGCTGTTCCTGGCGGACGTAGTTCTGGCCCCCGCACGGTGGTGGGCGGTCGGTCCAGGCTACATACGTGTCATGCCAGGTTAACGCCACTCGACATACTGAAGGTCACGCCACATCTCCCCACTATGGCTAATAAACACCGCCAGCTCGAGCGATCACTGGCGTCTGCTGCTTCTCCACTCTTCACTGGCCACGCTTTAGAGACATCTAATTCAACAAACTTTATGCCCGTCTTCAGCTGTAGCACGAGCGATTAACACCGTCTGGCGCGTCTTATTTCCACCCAACAATGACACCCTTATGACACAACGCCAGACGAACGGACGCCCGCCTTTCCTGCACTACTGTCTTTAGTGACATCTATATGTTGTTGGTATGGCACACATGCCAGGCTCGGCCTCTTCTGTACTGGGCCCTGACCTTCGTTTATATAAAACTGTTAACTTTGCTGGTTTACACAAATGACTTGTAAGGGCGTCTGGCCTACTTGTTTCTGCTGTCATTTTTACCGCTCAGTCTCACCTTCTTTCTTGTTCGCTCAGAGGTTTCCGGGCTGTCATGCTGTTATTACAATTTAAATGTCGAGCGTCCTGTGGATTAACGAGTTGGGTTCTCTCCCTCTATAAATGACTACAAGAGCGACCCATCAACTTGTGATATTTCTCGAGTCTCCAAGACGTGTCTGGGAGTTTCAAGACATGCCAGGAGTCTCCAAGACGTGTCGGGTATGAGCAAACTTTTCTCACGCTAGGTGTAAGAGCCTCTTACCGCAAACCTGCCTAACTTAACCTGCAGACATCCATCCGAACCAGCTAATCGTTAGGGCTTCAATGAAAAAAACTTCATCGAACTTCCTTCATCGCTAAAACAACCATTTACTACTGAAGACTGTTGGTGAATGGGTGTCAATAGGATGCAAACTTGTCGCAGGTCTGAGTATCACACAGTCCTGGAGGTGGGCGATATCGTGGCCCCAGACGAGAGATTGATGATGATAAGAATATTTTATTAAGTTCGTATTATTACGCTGAAGATACTTAGCATGGTACTGACTTTTTTGCGTTGATGTTTTTGTATTATACATCAATGATTATATACTTTTGATGTTGTTGTGTTAGTCATCAATTTCTATAAAGGTCTTGTTGATGTTATGTATTAGTGTCAATAACTAAGGTCTTGTTGATGTTGTTGTGTATTGGTCATCATATTCTGGGTCTTAAGGCTGTAGTCTTGGTTGTTATATTATCAATAATTGTAAATTAAGAGATATATTCATAGGATTAATGAGGGTGATTGGGCTTGTAATTATTCTTTAAGAGATGCAAGAGGTCCAGACTGTTGGTTGGGGGGGGGGGGGAGAGAGAGAGAGAGAGATGGGATGTACTTGTGAGTGATGTATCCTAATTGCTTCTTGAGAGGCACTAGCAGCTAGGTGGTGGTGGCGAGCATTACAGTTAACTCTGAGTTTGTTATAGTGGCGTCCTAAGATGGCGTTAGGCTGCTCTTGCTCAGTTCAACAAAACACTTTGTGATTTGGATTTTATTTTTTTTAATAATAAACTTTATTTTTTTTTTAGGAGATATATGGGTTTATAATTTTGCCTCCCAGAGACATAAGTGCGCCAGACGGACGTTCGTTTTATGGAGGTGAATGCTTGTTGTTATTATTTGAATCGGTGGTAGGTGGATGGTGGTAGATAAAGTGATGGTATCAGTATCGTACATCCGTGAATATTATCAACAATCCACTACCACCACCACTACCTATCATCACCACTCATCATCACCACCACCAACCACTTCACTTCCACCACTACCATCCCATTAACCACTTATCCTTCCCACCACTAATAATTTCACCATCACTACCCATCACCACCATCACTAGGTACCATTAATCCACTTTACCATTAATATCACCTCTACCACCACACCCACTACCACTCACTACTACAGCAACCACTTCTACTAATTTATCACGCTACAACCCAATTTCCACCATCACCCAAATTACCACCACCAACCATCTGCACCACAATCCTCCACATCACGAGATTCACATACCACCACTGCATCTGTGTTCTGAAGCAGGTTGCAAGGCGAGAAAGAGAATGGAAAACAGAAAAGAAATAGAAGGAAGAATTGGAAGAGAGGAAGAAGTAATAAAGAAAGATGGAGAAGGAAAATAATTATATCGTGCTCATTGAACGTGCATTACACTCTTTAAAGATACTAGTGTGACAACTGTATACTATATCACTGCCGAGAATATTGGCACTGCTAAGGCGTAGGTTGAGGACGCACCATATTCTAAAAGAAGAAGTGACAGTGAACACGAAGATCACTTCCTTGCAGGACTTGACATAGAAAGGATAAGTTAGGGTGAAAAAGCATCTATAACTGAGGAATTTTGATGAATACATACTAAATTGGTAATTATGTGAGAATATCACATTGCTGTACGATCCTCTTCTGACACTACACTGATGACGATAGTGGTAATTGCTAAGATCAATGACAATATGATTACACCGTTAGTATATCGAACATCGTTAATCAGCACTAGGAAGCGATACACTGGCACTCAATAGCTGTCAATCATTTACAACGAAACAGCACTACATCAAGACGTCATCAAGCACTTAGTGAGCATCGTGGCAATTCTTTTTTAACAAAAATATTGGCACTGTTGAGATACTTGACGCAAATTATTCCCCTGACACTTAGAGGAGCTGATACACCTAGATCATATCACTGGCGCAATGGTCCCACTGGCACTGGAGCACAGGCACTGCTGGGGAACTGGCATCGAGAGCGTGGTGACACTAGTGACCGTGGTAGGAGGAAGGAGAGGAAGGGGAGAGAGGGAAGGGGAGAGAGGATAGAGGGTGGGGAGGAGGGGTAAAGAAATAAGGCCGTGAGACGGAACCCCATGATGGTGCCAGCTCCTCCCTCTCTCCCCCACACTCAACCCTCCCACCCGCCTCCCCACACCCATCCCTCCGTCCCACACACCACCCCCTCCTCTCCCTCACACTCACCTCCTCCTCACGCCTGCCCTCTCTCCCCAAGACCACCTCCCTCCCTCACGCCTGCCCCTCCCACACTCACCACCCTCCTCACACTAACCCTCCCACTGCCCTCACATCACCCTCCCCTGCTGGCCTGCCCCTCTCTCCTCACACTCACCCTCCTTCCCTCCCCACCCTCCCTCTCATTGACCTTACCTCATTCTCCTCACTCCCTTCCTTCCTAATCGTTCAACTCTGGCCTTCCCTCATCTCACCTCATTCTCCTTAATGGTGTCCTCAACCTCCTGTCCTCACCCTTGTGTTGTTACTGTGGTCGTGTGTGTGTGTGTGTGTGTGTGTCCTCCGATATAATCCACACACACACACAGGTTAATTATTTAATCTATTCTAGGTAAATTATGACAATATGTTCTGAAGGTCGAT
>NW_024716626.1:0-8709 GCF_018991925.1 Homarus americanus | reverse complement strand
AAATATGGGAGAGGTTTCTGTACCCCATAATCCACCCGGCATAAATATGGGAGAGGTTTCTGTACCCCTTAATCCACCCCCATAAATATGGGAGAGGTTTCTGTACCCCAAAATCCACCCCCCATAAATATGGGAGAGGTTTCTGTACCCCATAATCCACCCCACATAAATATGGGAGAGGTTTCTATACCCCATAATCCACCCCACATAAATATGGGAGAGGTTTCTGTGCCCTATAATCCACCCGACATAAATATGGGATAGGTTTCTGTACCCCATAATCCACCCCCCATAAATCTGGGAGAGGTTTCTGTACCCCATAATCCACCAGACATAAATATGGGAGAGATTTCTGTACCCCATAATCCACCCCCCATAAATATGGGAGAGGTTTCTGTACCCCTTAATACACCCCCCATAAATATGGCGGAGGTTTCTGTACCTCATAATCCACCCCACATATTTATAGGAGAGGTTTCTCTACCCCTTAATCCACCCGACATAAATATGGGAGAGGTTTCTGTACCCCATAATCCACCCCCATAAATATGGGTGAGGTTTCTATACCCCTTAATCCACCCACCATAAATATGGGAGTGTTTTCTGCACCCCATAATTACACATAATTGTAGGAGGTTTCTGTGCCCTTGTCACCCCACATAAAATATAGACGGTTTCTGTACCCATAATTCACCCCATAAATATGGGAGAGGTTTCTGTACATAATCCACTTTACATAAATATGGAGGTTTCTGTACCCCTTAATCCCTTCCCCCATAAATATGGAAGAGGTTTTCCACCCCGTAATCCTTCCCATAAATATGGAAGGGTTTCTGTGCCCATAATCAGCCCACATAAACAGGAGGTTTAGCATAATCACCCCACCATAAATATGGGGGAGGGATTTCTCTGTATAATCCACCACACATAAATATGGGGAGGGTTTCTCATGCCCATAATCCACCCGACACCAGTAAATATGGGAGAGGTTTCTGTACCCCATAATCCACCCGACATAAATATGGGAGAGATTTCTGTACCCCATAATCCACCCGACACAAATATGGGAGAGGTTTCTGTACCCCATAATCTACCCCCATAAATGTGGGAGAGGTTTCTGTACCCATTAATCCAACCCCCATAAATATGGGAGAGGTTTCTGTACCCCTTTATCCACCCACCATAAATATGGGAGAGGTTTTTGTACCCCATAATCCACCCCACATAAATATGGGAGTGGTTTCTGTACCCCATAATCCACCCCCCATAAATATGGGAAAGGTTTCTGTACCCCCATAGTCTACCCCACATAAATATGGGAGAGGTTTCTGTGCCCTATAATCCACCCGACATAAATATGGGAGAGATTTCTGTACCCCATAATCCACCCCCATATATATGGGAGAGGTTTCTGTACCCCATAAACCACCCGACACAAATATGGGAGAGGTTTCTGTACCCCATAACCCACCCGACATAAATATGGGAGAGATTTCTGTACCCCTTAATCCACCCCCCATAAATATGGGAGAGGTTTCTGTAACCCATAATCCACCCCACATAAATATGGGAGAGGTTTCTGTAACCATTAATCTAACCCCCATAAATATGGGAGAGGTTTCTGTACCCCTTTATCCACCCGCCATATATATGGGAGAGGGTTTCTGTACCTAATCCACCCACCATAAATATGGGAGAGGTTTCTGTACCTTAATCCACCCCCATATATATGGGAGAGGTTCTATGCCCCATAATCCACCCCTCATAAATATGGGAGAGGTTTCTGTACCCCATAATCCACCCCTCATAAATATGGGAAAAGTTTCTGTACCCCATAATCCACCCCCCACAAATGAGGGAGAGGTTTCTGTACCCCATAATCCACCCTACATAAATATGGGAGAGGTTTCTATACCCTATAATCCACCCGACATAAATATGGGAGAGGTTTCTGTACCCCATAATCCACCCCCCATAAATATGGGAGAGGTTTCTGCACCCCATAATCCACCTGACACAAATATGGGAGAGGTTTCTGTATCCCATAATCCACCCGACATAAATATGGGAGAGATTTCTGTACCCCATAATCCACCCCCCATAAATATGGGAGAGGTTTCTGTACCCCATATTCCACCCCACATAAATATGGGAGAGGTTTCTGTACCCCTTAATCCACCCGACATAAATATGGGTGAAGTTTCTGTACCCTATAATCCACCCGACATAAATATGGAAGAGGTTTCTGTACCCCATAATCCACGCCCCATAAATATGGGAGAGGTTTCTGTACCCCATAATCCACCCGACATAAATATGGGAGAGATTTCTGTACCCTATAATCCACCCGACATAAATATGGGAGAGGTTTCTGTACCCCATAATCCACCCCACATAAATATGGGAGAGGTTTCTGTACCCCATAATCCACCCCACATAAATATGGGAGAGGTTTCTGTGCCCTATAATCCACCCGACATAAATATGGGAGAGGTTTCTGTACCCCATAATCCACCCCACATAAATATGGGAGAGGTTTCTGTACCCCATAATCCACCCCACATAAATATGGGAGAGGTTTCTGTACCCCATAATCCACCCGACATAAATATGGGAGAGTCTTCTGTACCCGATAATCCACCCCCCATAAATATGGGAGAGGTTTCTGTGCCCCTTAATCCACCCCCCATAAATATGGGAGAGGTTTCTGTACCCCTTTATCCACCTGCCATAAATATGGGAGAGGTTTTTGTACCCCATAATCCACCCCACATAAATATGGGAGAGGTTTCTGTACCCCATAATCCACCCCCATAAATATGGGAAAGGATTCTGTACCCCATAATCCACCCCCATAATTATGGGAGAGATTTCTGTACCCCTTAATCTAACCCCCATAAATATGGGAGAGGTTTCTGTCCCCCTTTATCCACCCGCCATAAATATGGGAGAGGTCCTTGTACCCCTAAATCCACCCCCCATAAATATGGGAGAGGTTTCTGTACCCCATAATCCACCCCACATAAATATGGGAGAGGTTTCTGTACCCCAAAATCCACCCAACATAAATATGGGAGAGGTTTCTGTACTCCATAATCCACCCCCATAAATATGGGAGAGGTTTCTGTACCCCTTAATCCAACCCCCATAAATATGGGAGAGGTTTCTGTACCCCTTTATCCACCCGCCATAAATATGGGAGAGGTTTTAGTACCCCATAATCCACCCACATAAATATGGGAGAGGTTTCTGTACCCCTTAATCCACCCCCCATAAATATGGGAGAGGTTTCTGTACCCCCATAATCCACCCCCAGTAAATATGGGAGAGGTTTCTGTACCCCTTGTACCGCCATAAATATGGGAGAGGTTTCTATACCCCATAATCCACCCACATAAATATGGAAGAGGTTTCTGTACCCCTTAATCCACCCCCCATAAATATGGGAGAGGTTTCTGTACCCCATAATCCACGCCCCATAAATATGGGAGAGGTTTCTCTACCCCATAATCCACCTGACATAATTATGGGAAAGGTTTCTGTACCCCATAATCCACCCCCCATAATTATGGGAGAGGTTTCTGTACCCCATAATCCACCCCACATAAATATGGGAGAGGTTTCTGTCCCCCATAATCCACCCCCCATAAAAATGGGAGAGGTTTCTGTTCCCCATAATCCACCCCACATAGATATGGGAGAGGTTTCTGTACCCTATAATCCACCCGACATAAACATGGGGGAGGATTTCTGTACACCATAATCCACCCCCCATAAATATGGGAGAGGTTTCTGTACCCCTTAATCCACCCCCATAAAAATGGGAGAGGTTCCTGTACCCCATAATCCACCCCACATATATATGGAAGGTGTTTCTGTACCCCATAATCCACCCGACATAAATATGGGAGAGGTTTCTGTACCCCTTAATCCAACCCCCATAAATATGGGAGAGGTTTCTGTACCCCATCATCCACGCGCCATAAATATGGGACAGGTTTCTGTACCCCATAATCCACCCGACATAATTATTGGAGAGGTTTCTGTACCCCATAATCCACCCCCATAAATATGGGAAAGGTTTCTGTATCCCTATGTGGTGCAGGGAGACGTTTCTGTACCCCATAACCCACCCCCCATAAATATGGGAGAGGTTTCTGTACCCCTTAATCCAACCCTCATAAATATGGGAGAGGTTTCTGTACCCCTTTATCCACCCGCCATAAATATGGGAGAGGTTTTTGTACCCCATAATCCACCCCACATAAACATGGGAGAGGTTTCTGTACCTCATAATCCACCCCCATAAATATGGGAAAGGCTTCTGTACTCCATAATCCACCCCCATAATTATGGGAGAGATTTCTGTACCCCATAATCCACCCCACATAAATATGGGAGAGGTTTCTGTACCCTATAATCCACCCGACATAAATATGGGAGAGGTTTCTGTACCCCATAATCCACCCCCCATAAATATGGGAGAGGTTTCTGTACACCATAATCCACCCGACATAAATATGGGAGAGGTTTCTGTACCCCATAATAATCCACCCAGAAATAAATATGGGAGGTTTCTGTACCCCATAATCCACCCAACATAAATATGGGAGGGTTTCTGTACCTGTCCCACCCACATATATATGGGAAGTTTCTGTGCCCTATAATCCACCACGACATAAATATGGAGGTTTCTGTACCCATAATCCACATAAATATGGGAGGTTTCCGTACACCATAATCCACCTGACATAAATATGGGAACCTTGTACCTGAAAATCACCGACATAAATATGGGAGATTTCACCAATGCCCCGTCACCCCCCATAAATAAGGGAGAGGTCCTTGTACCCCTTAATCTACCCCCCATATATATGGGAGAGGTTTCTGTACCCTATAATCCACCCCACATAAATATGGGAGAGGTTTCTGTACCCCATAATCCACCCGACATAAATATGGGAGAGTTTCTGTACCCCATAATCCACCCCCCATAAATATGGGAGAGGTTTCTGTACCCCTTAATCCAACCCCCATAAATATGGAAGAGTTTTCTGTACCCCTTTATCCACCCGCCATAAATATGGGAGAGGTTTCTGTACCCCATAATCCACCCCACATAAATATGGGAAAGGTTTCTGTACCCCATAATCCACCCGACAAAAATATGGGAGAGGTTTCTGTACCCCGTAATCCACCCGACATAAATATGGGAGAGGTTTCTATACCCCATAATCCACCCGACATAAATATGGGAGAGGTTTCTGTACCCCATAATCCACCCGACATAAATATGGGAGAGGTTTCTGTACCCCATAATCCTCCCGACATAAATATGGTAGAGGTTTCTGTAACCCATAATCCACGCCCCATAAATATGGGACAGGTTTCTGTACCCCATAATCCACCCAACATAATTATTGGAGAGGTTTCTGTACCCCATAATCCACCCCCATAAATATGGGAAAGGTTTCTGTAACCATAGTATGGGAGACGTTTCTACTGTACCCCATAATCCACCCACATAAATATGGGAGAGGTTTCTGTACCCCATAATCCACCCCCCATATATATGGGAGAGGTTTCTGTACCCCATAATCCACTCGACACAAATATGGGAGAGGTTTCTGTACCCCATAATCCACCCCACATAAATATGGGAGAGGTTTCTGTACCCCATAATCCACCCCCATATATATGGGAAAGGTTTTTGTACACCATAATCCACGCCCCATAAATATGGGAAAGGTTTCTGTACCCCATAATCCACCCCACATAAACATGGGAGACGTTTCTGTACCCCATAATCCACCCCCCATTAATATGGGAGAGGTTTCTGTACCCCTTAATCCACCCCCCATAAATATGGGAGAGGTTTCTGTACCCCATAATCCACCCCACATAAATATGGGAGAGGTTTCTGTACCCCATAATCCACCCATATAAATATGGGAGAGGTTTCTATACCCCATAATCCACCCACATAAATATGGGAGAGGTTTCTGTACCCCTTAATCCACCCCCCATAAATATGGGAGAGGTTTCTGTACCCCATAATTCACCCCCCATAAATATGGGAGAGGTTTCTGTACCCCTTAATCCACCCCCCCATAAATATGGGAGAGGTTTCTGTACCCCATAATCCACCCACATAAATATGGGAGGTTTCTATACCCCATAATCCACCAGAAATAAATATGGGAGAGGTTTCTGTACCCCATAATCCACCAACATAAATATGGGAGAGGTTTCTGTACCCCATAATCCACCCCACATAAATATGGCAGAAGTTTCTGTGCCCTATAATCCACCCGACATAAATATGGGAGAGGTTTCTGTACCCCATAATCCACCCCCCATAAATATGGGAGAAGTTTCCGTACACCATAATCCACCTGACATAAATATGGGAGAGGTTTCCGTACCCCATAATCCACCCGACATAAATATGGGAGAGATTTCTGTACCCCACAATCCACCTCCCATAAATATGGGAGAGTTCCTTGTACCCCTTAATCCACTCCCCATAAATATGGGAGAGGTTTCTGTACCCCATAATCCAACCCACATAAATATGGGAGAGGTTTCTGTACCCCATAATCCACCCAACATAAATATGGGAGAGTTATCTGTACCCCATAATCCACCCAACATAAATATGGGAGAGGTTTCTATCCCCCATAATCCACCCCCCATAAATATGGGAGAGGTTTCTGTACCCCATAATCCACCCCACATAAATATGGGAGAGGTTTCTGTACCCTATAATCCACCCGACATAAATATGGAAGTTTCTGCCGCATAATCCACCCCCATAAATATGGGAAGGTTTTCTGTACCTTAATCCAACCCCACAAATATGTGGGAGAGGTTTCTGTACCGCCATCCACCCGCCATAAATGGTTGGAGAGGTTTTAGTACTTCCATAATCCACCCTCCATATGTATGGGAGAGGTTTCTGTACCCCATAATCCTCCCGACATAAATATGGGAGAGGTTTCTATACCCCATAATCCACCCGACATAAATATGGGAGAGGTTTCTGTACCCCATAATCCACCCGACATAAATATGGGAGAGGTTTCTGTACCCCATAATCCACCCAACATAAATATGGGAGAGGTTTCTGTACCCCATAATCCACCCGACATAAATAAGGGAGAGGTTTCTGTACCCCATAATCCACCCCACATAAATATGTGAGAAGTTTATGTACCCCATATTCCACCCCCCATAAATATGGGAGAGGTCTCTGTACCCCATAATCCACCCCCCATAAATATGGGAGAGGTTTCTGTACCCCTTAATCCACCCAACATAAATATTGGAGAGTTTTCTGTACCCCATAATCCAACCCCCATAAATATGGGAGAGGTTTCTGTACCCCTTTATCCACCCGTCATAAATATGGTAGAAGTTTTTGTACCCCATAATCCACCCCACATAAATATGGGAGAGGTTTCTGTACCCCATAAATATGGGAATGGTTTCTATACCCCATAATCCACCCACCATAATTATGGGAGAGGTTTCTATACCCCATAATCCACCCCCCATAAATATGGGAAAGGTTTCTGTACCACATAATCCACCCCTCATAATTATGGGAGAGGTTTCTGCACCCCATTATCCACCCACATAAATTGGGAGAGGTTTCTGTACCCTATAATCCACCCCACATAAATATGGCAGAGGTTTTTGTACCCCATAATCCACCCCCCATAAATATGGTAGAGGTTTCTGTACCCCATAATCCTCCCCACATAAATATGGGGGAGGTTTCTGTACCCTATAATCCACCCGACATAAATATGGGAGAGGTTTCTGTACCCTATAATCCACCCCCATAAATATGGGAGAGGTTTCTGTACCCCTTAATCCAGCCCCCATAAATATGGGAGAGGTTTCTGTACCCCATAATCCACCCCACATAAATATGGGAGATGTTTCTGTACCCATAACCCACCCGACATAAATATGGGAGAGGTTTCTGCACCCCATAATCCACCCCCCCTAAATATGGGAGAGGTTTCTGTTCCCCTTAATCCAACCCCAATAAATATGGGAGAGGTTTCTGAACCGCTTTATCCACCCGCTATAAATATGGGAGAGATTTTGGACCCAATAATCCACCCACATATATATGGGAGAGGTTTCTGTACCCCTTAATCCACCCCCCATGAATATGGGAGAGGTTTCTGTACCCCATAATCCACCCGACATATATATGGGAGAGGTTTCTGTACCCCATAATCCACCCGACATAAATATGGGAGAGGTTTCTATACCCCATAATCCACCCGACATAAATATGGGAGAGGTTTCTGTACCCCATAATCCACCCAACATATATATGAGAGAGGTTTCTGTACCATATAATCCACCCCACATAAATATGGGAGAAGTTTCTGTGCCCTATAATCCACCCTACATAAATATGGGAGAGGTTTCTGTACCCCATAATCCACCCGACATAAATATGGGAGAGATTTCTTTGTACCCCATAACCTACCCCCCATAAATAAGGGAGAGGTCCTTGTACCCCTTAATGTACCCCCCATAAATATGGGAGAGGTTTCTGTATCCCATAATCCACCCCACATAAATATGGGAGAGGTTTCTGTACCCCATAATCCACCCACATAAATATGGGAGAGGTTTCTGTACCCCTTAATCCACCCCCCATGAATATGGGAGAGGTTTCTATAC
>NW_024716625.1:0-21259 GCF_018991925.1 Homarus americanus | reverse complement strand
GAGTATAACAAAGTCCCCTGGTCGAGTATAGCAAAGTCCCCTGATCGAGAATAACAAAGCCTCCAGATCGAGTATAACAAAGTCCCCTGGTCGAGTTTAACACAGCCCCCTTCTCGAGTATAACAAAGGCCCCTGATCGAGTATAACAAAGTCCCCTGATCGAGAATAACAAATCCGCCTAATCGAGTATAACAAAGTTCCCTGGTCGAGTATAACAAAGTCCGCTGTTCGAGTCTAACAAAGTCCTCTTATCGAGTATAACAAATTCCCCTTATCGAGTATAACAAAGTCCCTTTAACGAGTATAACAAAGTCTAGTGATCGAGTATAACAAAGGCCCCTGGACGAGTATAACAAAGTCCCCTGATCGAGTATAACAAAAGTCCCTTGATCGAGTATAACAAAGTACCCTGGTCTAGTATAACAAAGTTTTCTTATCGAGTATAACAAAGGCCCCTGGTCGAGTATAACAAAGTCCTCTGACCGAGTATAACAAAATTCCCCTGATCGAGTATAACAAAGTCCCCTAATCAAGTATAGCAAAGTCCCCTCATCGAGTATAACACATCCCCTGATCGAGTATAACAAAGTCCTCTGGTCGAGTATAATAAAGTCCCTGATCGAGTATAAAAAAGTCCCCTTCTCGAGTATAACAAAGTCCCCAGATCAATTATAACAAAGGCCTCTCATCTAGTATAACAAAGTCCATTGGTCAAGTATAAAAAAGTCCTCTGGTTGAGTATAACAAAGACCCCTGATCGAGTATAACAAAGTCCCCTGGTCGAGTATAGCAAAGTCCCCTGATCGAGGATAACAAAGTCCCCAGATCGAGCATAACAAAGTCCCCTGATTGAGTATAACAAAGTCCCCTGATCGAGTATAACAAAGTCCTCTGGTTGAGTATAACAAAGTCCCTGATCGAATATAACATATCCCCTGATCGAGTATAACAAAATTCCCTTGATCGAGTATGACAAAGTCCCCTGTTTAATTTTGAATATGTCCCCTGGTTGAGTATAACAAAGTTCCCTGATGGAGTATAAAAAAGTCCCCTGGTCGAGTATAACAAAGCCCCCTCATCGAGTAAAACAAAGGCCCCTAATCGAGTATAACAAAGTCCAGTGATCGAGTATAACCTATCCCCTCATCGAGTATAACAAAGTCCTCTGGTCGAGTATAAAAAAGTCCCCTGATCGACTATAACAAAGGTCACTCATTGAGTATAACAAAGTCCATTGATCAAGTATAACAAAGGCCTCTCATCTAGTATAACAAAGTCCATTGGTCAGGTATAGAAAAGTCCCCTGGTCGAGTATAGCAAGTCCCCTGATCGAATGTAACAAAGTCCCCTGGTCGAGTATAGCAAAGTCCCCTGCCGAGTATAACAAAACCTCCTCATCGAATATAACAAAGTCCCCTCATCGAGTATAACAAAGCCCCCTGCTCGGGTATAAGAAAGTCCCTTGATCGGGTATAAGAAAGACCCCTGATCGAGTATAACAAAGGCCCCTAATCGAGTCCAAAAAAGGCCCCTAATCGAGTATAACAAAGTCCACTGATCTAGTATAACAAAGGCCCCTGATCAAGTATAAGAAAAGCCCCTCATCGAGTATAACAAAGTCACATGATCGAGTATAACTAAGCCGCCTAATCGAGTATAACAAAGTCCCCTGGTCGAGTATAACAAAGTCCCCTGTTCGAGTCTAACAAAGTCCCTTTATCGAGTATAACAAATTCCCCTTATAGAGTATTACAAAGACCCGTATCGAGTATAACAAAGTCCGGTGATCCAGTATAACAAAGGCCCCTGGTCGAGTATAACAATGTCCCCTGATCGAGTATAACAAAAGTCCCTTGATCGAGTATAACAAAGTCCCCTGATCGAGCATAAAAAAGTCCCCTGGCCCAGTATAACAAAGTCCCCATATCGAGCATAACAAAGTCCCCTGATCGATTATAACAAAGTCCCCTGGTCGAGTATAGCAAAGGGCCCTGATCGAGTAAGACAAAGTACCCTGATCGAGTATAAGAAAGTCCCCTGATCAGGTATAACAAAGCCCCTCATCGAGTATAACAAAGTCCCCTTATCGAGTATAACAAAGTCCCTGTTCCGGAGTCTAACAAAGTCCTTATCGAGGTATAACAAATTACATATCCGGGTATAACAAAGTCCCCTTACTTGAGAGTATAACAAAGAGATCTCCCTGATCGAGTATAACAAAGGCCCTGGACAGTATAACAAAGAATCCCCTGATCGAGTATAACAAAGTCCCTTGATCGAGTATAACAAAGTACCCTGGTCGAGTATAACAAAGTTTTCTTATCGAGTATAACAAAGGCCCCTGGTCGAGAATAACAAAGTCCTCTGATCGAGTATAACAAAATTCCCCTGATCGAGTTTAACAAAGTCCCCTAATCAAGTATAGCAAAGTCCCCTCATCGAGTATAACATATCCCCTGATTGAGTATAACAAAGTCCTCTGGTCGAGTATAACAAAGTCCCCTGATCGAGTATAAAAAAGTCCCCTGGTCGAGTATAACAAAGTCCCCTGATCGAGGATAACAAAAGCCCCTCATCGTGTATAACAAAGTCCCCTGATTGAGTATAACAAACTCCCCTTATCCAGTATAACAAAGTCCTCTGGTTGAGTATAACAAAGTCCCCTGATCGAATATAACATATCCCCAGATCGAGTATAACAAAATTCCCCTGATCGAGTATGACAAAGTTCCCTGTTTAATTTTGAAAATGTCCCCTGGTTGAGTATAACAAAGTTCCCTGATCGATTATAAAAAAGTCCCCTGGTTGAGTATAACAAAGCCCCCTCATCGAGTAAAACATAGGCCCCTAATCGAGTATAACAAAGTCCACTGATAGAGTATAACATATCCCCTAATCGAGTATAACAAAGTCCTCTGATCGGGTATAACAAAGTCCTCTGGTTCGAGTATAAAAAAGTCCCATGATCGAGTATAAAAAAGTCCCCTGGTCGAGTATAACAAAGCCCCCTCATCGAGTAAAACAAAGGCCCCTAATCGATTATACCAAAGTCCAGTGATCGAGTATAACATATCCCCTCATCGAGTATAACAAAGTCCTCTGGTCGAGTATAAAAAAGTCCCCTGATCGACTATAACAAAGGTCACTCATTGAGTATAACAAAGTCACCAGATCGAGTATAACAAAGGCCTCTCATCTAGTATAACAAAGTCCATTGGTCAAGTATAAAAAAGTCCCCTGGTTGAGTATAACAAAGACCCCTGATCGAGTATAACAAAGTCCCATGGTGGAGTATAGCTAAGTCTCCTGATCGAGGATAACAAAGTCCCCAGATCGAGCATAACAAAGTCCCCTGATTGAGTATAACAAAGTCCCCTGATCGAGTATAACAAAGTCCTCTGGTTGAGTATAACAAAGTCCCCTGATCGAGTATAACAAAAATCCCCTGATCGAGTATAACAACGTCTCGTGGCCCAGTTTAACAAAGTCCCCAGATCGATTATAACAAAGTCCCCTAATCGATTATAACAAAGTCCCCTGGTCGAGTATAACAAAGGACCCTGATCGAGTAAGACAAAGTCCCCTGAATCGAGTATAACAAAGTCCCCTGATCGAGCATAACATATCCCCTGATCGAGTATAACAGAGTCCCTGGTGGAGTATAAAAAAGTCCCCTGGTCGAGTATAACAAAGTTTTCTAATCGAGTATAACAAAGGCTCCTGGTCAAGTATAACAAAGTTCTCTGATCAAGTATAACAAAGTCCTTTGATCGAGTATAAAAAAGTCCCCTAATCAAGTAAAACAAAGTCACCTAATCGAGTATAACAAAGTCCCCTGATCGAGTATAACATAACCCCTGATCGAGTATAACAAAGTTCTCTGGTCGAGTATAACAAAGTCCCCTGATCGAGTATAACAATGTCCCCTGGTCGAGTATAGCAAAGTCCATTGGTCAAATATAGGAAAGTACACTGATCGAGTATGACAAACTCCCCTGATCAAGTATAAAAAAGTCCCCTGGTCGAGTATAACAATGTCCCCTGATCGAGTATAACAAAGTCCCCTGGTCGAGTATAACAACGGCCCCTATTCGAGTATAACAAAGTCCCTTGATTTAGTATAACTAAGTCCCCTGATCGAGTATAACGTATCCCCTAATCGAGTATAACAAAGTCCTCTGGTCGAGGATAAAAAAGTCCCTTGATCGCGTATAACAAAGTCCCCTGGTCGTGTATAACAAAGTCCCCTGATCGAGTATAACAAAGTCCCCTGATCCTAGTATAACAAAGCCCACTGGACGAGTATAACAAAGACACCTGAACTGAGTATATCAAAGTCCCCTGATCGAGTATAACATATCCCCTGATCGAGTATAACAAAGTCCCTGGTGGAGTATAACAAAGTCCCCTGGTCGAGTATAACAAAGTTTTCTAATCGAGTATAACAAAGGCCCCTGATCGAGTAAAACAAAGTTTTCTAATCGAGTATATCAAAGGCCCCTGGTCGAGTATAACAAAGTCATCTGATCAAATATAACAAATTCCTTTGATCGAGTATAACAAAGTCCCCTAATCAAGTATAAAAAAGTCCCCTGGTCGAGTATAACAAAGGGCCCTGATCGAGTAAGAAAAAGTCCCTTGATCGAGTATAACAAAGTCCCCTGATCCTAGTATAACAAAGCCCACTGGACGAGTATAACAAAGACACCTGAACCGAGTATAACAAAGTCCCCTGATCGAGTATAACAAAGACCCTGGTGGAGTATAACAAAGTCCCCTGGTCGAGTATAACAAAGTTTTCTAATCGAGTATAACAAAGGCCCCTGGTCGAGCATAACAAAGTCCTCTGATCAAGTATAACAAAGTCCCCTAATCAAGTATAAAAAAGTCTCCTGGTCGTATATAACAAAGTCACCTGATCGACTATAACAAAAGGCCCTCATTGAGTATAACAAAGTCCATTGGTCAAGTAAAAAAGTCCCCTTGACGAGTATAACAAAGTCCCTTGATCAAGTATAACATAGCCCCTGGTCGAGTTTAACAAAGTCCTCTGGTCGAGTATAAAAAAGTCCCCTGTTCGAGTATAATAAAGCCCCCTGCTCGAGTATAAGTAGGTCCCCTGATCGAGTATAACAAAGTCTCCTAATCGAGTAAAACAAAAGCCCCTCATCGAGTCCAAAAAAGGCCCCTAATCGAGTATAACAAAGTTCCCTGATCTAGTATAACAAAGGCCTATGGTCGAGTATAACAAAGGCCCCTCATCGAGTATAACAAAGTCCCCTGATCGATTATAACAAAGCCGCCTAATCGAGGATAACAAAGTCTCCTGGTCGAGTATAACAAAGTCACCTGTTCGAGTCTAACATTAAGTCCCCTTATCGAGTATAACAAATTCCCCTTATTGAGTATAACAAAGTCCCCTGATCGAGTATAACAAAGGCCTCTGGTCGAGTATAACAAAGTCCCCTGATCGAGTATAACAAAAATCCCCTGATCGAGTATAACAACGTCTCGTGGCCCAGTTTAACAAAGTCCCCAGATCGAGCATAACAAAGTCACCTAATCGATTATAACAAAGTCCCTTGGTCGAGTATAACAAAGGGCCCTGATCGAGTAGAACAAAGTCCCCTGATCAAGCATAACAAAGTCCCCTGATCCTAGTATAACAAAGCCCCCTGGACGAGTATAACAAAGTCCCCTGAACCGAGTATAACAAAGTCCCCTTATCGAGTATAACATATCCCCTGATCGAGTATAACAGAGTCCCTGGTGGAATATAACAAAGTCCCCTGGTCGAGTATAACAAAGTTTTCTCATCGAGTATAACAAAGGCTCCTGGTCGAGTATAACAAAGTCCTCTGATCAAGTATAACAAAGTCCCCTGATCGAGGATAACAAAGTCCCCAGATCGAGCATAACAAAGTCCCCTGATTGAGTATAACAAAGTCCCCTGATCGAGTATAACAAAGTCCCCTGGTCGAGTATAACAAAGTTTTCTAATCGAGTATAACAAAGGCTCCTGGTCGAGTATAACAAAGTCCTCTGATCAAGTATAACAAAGTCCCCTGATCGAGGATAACAAAGTCCCCAGATCGAGCATAACAAAGTCCCCTGATCGAGTATAACAAAAATCCCCTGATCGAGTATAACAAAAGTCCCTTGATCGAGTATAACAAAGTACCCTGGTCGAGTATAACAAAGTTTTCTTATCGAGTATAACAAAGGCCCCTGGTCGAGTATAACAAAGTCCTCTGATCGAGTATAACAAAATTCCCCTGATCGAGTATAACTAAGTCCCCTAATCAAGTATAGCAAAGTCCCCTCATCGAGTATAACACATCCCCTGATCGAGTATAACAAAGTCCTCTGGTCGAGTATAATAAAGTCCCTGATCGAGTATAAAAAAGTCCCCTTCTCGAGTATAACAAAGTCCCCAGATCAATTATAACAAAGGCCTCTCATCTAGTATAACAAAGTCCATTGGTCAAGTATAAAAAAGTCCTCTGGTTGAGTATAACAAAGACCCCTGATCGAGTATAACAAAGTCCCCTGGTCGAGTATAGCAAAGTCCCCTGATCGAGGATAACAAAGTCCCCAGATCGAGCATAACAAAGTCCCCTGATTGAGTATAACAAAGTCCCCTGATCGAGTATAACAAAGTCCTCTGGTTGAGTATAACAAAGTCCCCTGATCGAATATAACATATCCCCTGATCGAGTATAACAAAATTCCCCTGATCGAGTATGACAAAGTCCCCTGTTTAATTTTGAAAAAGTCTCCTGGTTGAGTATAACAAAGTTCCCTGATCGAGTATAAAAAAGTCCCCTGGTCGAGTATAACAAAGCCCCCTCATCGAGTAAAACAAAGGCCCCTAATCGAGTATAACAAAGTCCAGTGATCGAGTATAACATATCCCCTGATCGAGTATAACAAAGTCCTCTGGTCGAGTATAAAAAAGTCCCCTGATTGACTATAACAAAGGTCCCTCATTGAGTATAACAAAGTCCATTGATCAAGTACAACAAAGGCCTCTCATCTAGTATAACAAAGTCCATTGGTCAGGTATAGAAAAGTCCCATGGTCGAGTATAGCAAGTCCCCTGATCGAATATAACAAATTCCCCTGGTCGAT
Organism: Homarus americanus; assembly: GCF_018991925.1. NCBI lineage: Eukaryota > Metazoa > Arthropoda > Malacostraca > Decapoda > Nephropidae > Homarus > Homarus americanus. Next base: position 14,128 of record NW_024716625.1, on the reverse strand, counting down.
TATAGCAAAGTCCCCTGCCGAGTATAACAAAACCTCCTCATCGAATATAACAAAGTCCCCTCATCGAGTATAACAAAGCCCCCTGCTCGGGTATAAGAAAGTCCCTTGATCGGGTATAAGAAAGTCCCCTGATCGAGTATAACAAAGGCCCCTAATCGAGTCCAAAAAAGGCCCCTAATCGAGTATAACAAAATTCCCTAATCTAGTATAACAAAGGCCTCTGGTCGAGTATAACAAAGGCCCCTCATCGAGTATAACATTGGTCATATTTAGGAAATTCCACTGATCGAGTATGACAAAGTCCCCTAATCAAGTTAAAAAAAGTCCCCTGGTCGCGTATAACAAAGTCCCCTGATCGAGTATAACAAAGTCCCCTGGACGAGTATAACATATCCCCTGATCGAGTATAACAAAGTCTTCTGGTCGAGTATAAAAAAGTCCCCTGATTGCATATAACAAAGTCCCCTGGACGTGTATAACAAAGTCCCCTGATGGAGTATAACAAAGGCCCCTCATTGAGTATAACAAAGTCCATTGGCCAAGTATAAAAAAGCCCCTGGTCGAGTATAACAAAGTCCCCTGATCGTGTATAACAAAGTCCCTGGTGGAGTATAGTATAACAAATTCCCCTGATCGAATATAACAAATTCTCCTGGTCGAGTATAACAAAGTTTTCTAATCGAGTATAACAAAGGCCCCTCGTCGAGTATAACAAAGTCCTCTTTTTGAATATAACAAAGTCCCCTGATCGAGTATAACATATCTCCTGATCGAGTATAATAAAGTCCTCTGGTCGAGGCAATAAAGTCTCTAATGAAAGTATATAACAAAACTTTAGGCCGAAAGTATCACATAATGTCCCTGATCGACTATACAAAGGCCCCTCATCAGAGTAAAGTCCATTGGTCAAATATAGGAAAGTCCACTCATCGAGTATAACAAAGTCCCCCGATCGAGTATAACAATGGCCTCTGGTCAAGTATGACAAAGTCCCCTGATCAAGTATAAAAAAGTCCCCTGGTCGAGTATAACAAAGTCCCCTAATCGAGTATAACAAAGTCCCTTGGTCGACTATAGCAAAGTCCCCTGATCGAGTTTAACAAAGCCCCCTCATCGAGTATAAAAGAGGCCCTTAATCGAGTATAACAAAGTCCCTGGTTGAGTATAACAAAATCCCCTGATCAGCATATAACATATCCCTGATTGAGTATAACATAGACCCTCGGTCGAGTATAAAAAGTCCCCTGATCGAGTATACCAAAGTCCTTTGGCTGAGTATAAAAGTTTAATCGAGTATATGTCCTCTGGATAGAGTATAGCAAAGTCCTCATCGAAAAGTCTCTCGAAATGAGTATAACAATGTCCCCTGATCGACTATAACAAAGGCCCCTCATCGAGTATAGCAAAGGCCATTGGTCAAATATAGGAAAGTCCACTCATCGAGTATAACATCGTCCCCCGATCGAGTAAAACAATGGCCTCTGGTCAAGTATGACAAAGTCCCCTGATCAAGTATAAAAAAATCCCCTGGTCGAGTATAACAAAGTCCCCTAATCGAGTATAACAAAGTCCCCTGGTCGACTATAGCAAAGTCCCCTGATCGAGTTTAACAAAGCCCCCTCATCGAGTACAAAAGAGGCCCCTAATCGAGTATAACAAAGTCCCCTGGTTGAGAATAACAAAGTCCCCTGATTAAGTATAACATATCCCCGGATTGAGTATAACAAAGTCCTCTTGTCGAGTATAAAAAAGTCCCCTGATCAAGTATAACAAAGTCCCCTGGTCGAGTATAACAAAGTTTTCTAATCGAGTATAACATGTCCTCTGGTCGAGTATAACAAAGTCTCCTCATCGAGTGTAACAAAGTCCCCTGGTCGAGTATAACAATGTCCCCTCATCGATTATAACAAAGGCCCCTCATCGAGTATAGCAAAGTCCATTGGTCAAATATAGGAAAGTCCACTCATCGAGTATAACAAAGTCCCCCGATCGAGTATAACAATGGACTCTGGTCAAGTATGACAAAGTCCCCTGATCAAGTATAAAATGTCCCCTGGTCGAGTATAACAAAGTCCCCTAATCGAGTATAACAAAGTCCCCTGGTCGACTATAGCAAAGTCCCCTGGTCGAGTATAACAAAGTCCCCTGGTTGAGTATAACAAAGTCCCATGATTGAGTATAACAAAGTCCTCTGGTCGAGCATAAAAAAGTACCCTTATCGAGTATAACAATGTCCCCTGGTGGAGTATAACAAAGTCCCCTCATCGAGTATAACAAAGGCCCCTCATCGAGTATAACAAAGTCCATTGGTCATGTATAAAAAGTTCCCTAATCGAGTATAACAAAGTCCCCTTACCGAGGATAGCGAAGTCCCCGACCAGTATAAAAAGCCCTGATCGAGTATAACAAAGTCCCCTGGTCGAGGATAGCAAAGTCCCCTGCTCGAGAATAACAAAGTCCCCTGGTCGAGTATAGCAAAGTCCCCTGATCGAGGTTAGCAAAGCCTCCTGATCTAGTATAACAAAGTCCCCTGATCGAGTATAACAAAGTCCCTTGATCTAGTATAACAAAGGCCCCTGACCGAGTATAACAAAGGCCCCTCATCGAGTATAAGAAAGTCTCCTGATGGAGTATAACAAAGCCGCATAATAGAGTATAACAAAGTCCCCTGATCGAGTATAATAAGTCCCCTTATCGAGTAAAACAAAGTCTTGTAATCGAGTATAACAAAGGCCCCTGGTCGAGTATAACAAAGTCCCCTGATCGAGTGTAACAAAAGTCCCCTAATCGAGTATAACAAAGTCCCCTAATCGAGAATAAAAATGTCCCCTGGTCCAGCGTAACAAAGTCCCCTGATCGAGTATGAAAAAGTCCCCTGGCCCAGTATAACAAAGTCCCTAGATCGAGCATACCAAAGTCCACTCATCGATTATAACAAAGTCCCCCGGTCGAGTATAGCAAAGGGCCCTGATCGAGTAAGACAAAGTCCCCTGATCGAGTATAACAAAGGCCCCTGTTCGAGTCTAACAAAGTCCCCTTATCGAGTATAACAAATTCCCCTTATGGAGTATAACAAAGTCCCCTTATCGAGTAAAACAAAGTCCCCTATTCGAGTATAACAAAGGCCCCTGGTCGAGTATAACAAAGTCCCCTGATCGAGCGTAACAAAAGTCCCCTAATCGAGTATAACAAAGTCCCCTGATCGAGTATAAGTAAGTCCCCTGGCCCAGTATAACAAAGTCCCTAGATCGAGCATACCAAAGTCCCCTCATCGATTATAACAAAGTCCCCCGGCCGAGTATAGCAAAGGGCCCTGATCGAGTAAGACAAAGTCCCCTGATCGAGTATAACAGAGCTCCCTAGATGAGTATAACAAAGTCCCCAGATCGAGCATAAGAAAGTCCCCAAATCGAGTATAACAAAGTCCCCTGATCCTAGTATAACAAAGTCCCCTGGACGAGTATAACAAAGTCCCCTGAACCGAGTAAAACAAAGTCCCCTGATCGAGAATAACATATCCCCTGATCGAGTATAACAAAGTCCCTGGTGGAGTATAACAAAGTCCCCAGGTCGAGTATAACAAAGTTTTCTAATCGAAGATAACATAGGCCCCTGGCCGAGTATAACAAAGTCCTCTGATCAAGTATAACAAAGTCCCCTGATCGAGGATAACAAAGTCACCTAATCAAGTATAACAAAGTCCCCTGATCGAGTATAACAAAGTACCCTGATCGAGAATAACATATCCCCTGATCGAGTATAACAAAGTCCTCTGGTCGAGTATAACAAAGTCCCCTGATCGAGTATAACAAAGGCCCCTCATCGAGTATAGCAAAGTCCATTGGTCAAATATAGGAAAGTCCACTGATCGAGTATGACAAAGTCCCCAGATCAAGTATAAAAGAGTACCCTGGTCGAGTATAACAATGTCCCCTGGTCGAGCATAGCAAAGTCCCTTGGTCGAGTATAACAAAGCCCCCTCATCGAGTATAACAAAGGCCCCTAATCGAGTATAACAAAGTCCCCTGATTGAGTATAACAAAGCCCTCTGGTTGAGTATAACAAAGTCCCCTGATCGAGTATAACATATCCCTTGATCGAGTATAACAACGTCTCCTGGCCCAGTTTAACAAAGACCCTAGATCGAGCATAACAGAGTCCCCTAATCGATTATAACAAATTCCCTGGTCAAGTATAACAAAGGGCCCTAATCGAGTAAGACAATGTCCCCTAGTCGAGCATAACAATGTCCCCTGATCCTAGTATATCAAAGACCCCTGGACGAGTAGAACAAAGTACCCTGAACCAAGTATAACAAAGTCCCTGATCGAGTATAACATATCCCCTGATCGAGTATAACAAAGTTCCTGGTGGAGTATAACAAAGTCCCCTGGTCGAGTATAACAAAGTTTTCTAATTGAGTATAACAAAGGCACCTAGTCGAGTATAACAAAGTCCTGTGATTAAGTATATCAAAGTCCTTTGATCGAGTATAACAAAGTCCCCTAACCAAGTATAACAAAGTCCCCTGGTCGAGTATAACTAAGTCCCTGATCGAGTATAACAAAGGACCCTCATCGAGTATAGTAAAGTCCATTGGTCATATAGAGGAAAGTCCATTGATCGAGTATGACAAAGTCCCCTGATCAAGTATGAGAAAGTCGCCTGATTGAGTGTAACAAAGTCCCCTGATCGGGTATAAAAAAGGCCCCTCATTGAGTATAACAAAGTCCATTGGTCAAGTATAAAAAAGTCCACTGGTGGAGTATAACAAAGTCCCCTGGTCGAGTATAACAAAGTTTTCTAATCGAGTATAACAAAGGCCCCTGGCCGAGTATAACAAAGTCCTCTGATCAAGTATAACAAAGTCCCCTGATCGAGGATAACAAAGTCCCCTAATCAAGTATAACAAAGTCCCCTGATCGAGTATAACAAAGTCCCCTGATCGAATATAACATATCACCTGATCGAGTATAACAAAGTCCCCTGGTCGAGTATAACAAAGTCCCCTGATCGAGTATAACAAAGGCCCCTCATTGAGTATAACAAAGTCCATTAGTCAAGTATAAAAAAGTTCCCTGGTTGAGTATAACAAAGTCTTCTGATCAAGTATAACAAAGTCCTTTGATCGAGTATAAAAAAGTCCCCTAATCAAGTATAACAAAGTCCCCTGATCAAGTATAACAAAGTCCCCTGATTAAGTATAACATATCCCCTGCTCGAGTATAACAAAGTCCTCTGGTCGAGTATAACAAAATCACCTGATCGATTATAACAAAGTCACCTGGTCGAGTAAAACAAAGTCCCCTCATCGAGTATAGCAAAGTCCATTGGTCAAATATAGGAGAGTCCACTGATCGAGTATGACAAAGTCCCCTGATCAAGTATAAAAAAGTCCCCTGGTCGAGTATAACAAAGTCCCCTGATCGAGTATAACAAAGTCCCCTGGTCGAGTATAACAAAGGCCCCTTATCGAGTATAACAAAGTCCCCTGATTGAGTATAACAAATTCCACTGATCGAGTATAACAAAGTCCTCTGGTTGAGTATTGCAAAGTCCCCTGATCGAGTATAACATATCCCCTGATCGAGTATAAAAAAGTCCCCTGGTCGTGTATAACAAAGTCCCCTGATCGAGTATAACAAAGTCCTCTGGTTGAGTATAACAAAGTCCCCTGATCGTAAATAACAAAGTCCCCTGGTCGAGTATAGCATATCCCTTGATCGAATATAACAAAGTCCCTGGTGGAGTATAACAAAGTCCCCTGATCGAATATAACAAATTCTCCTGGTCGAGTATAACAAAGTTTTCTAATCGAGTATAACAAAGGCCCCTCGTCGAGTATAACAAAGTCCTCTTTTTGAATATAACAAAGTCCCCTGATCGAGTATAACATATCTCCTGATCGAGTATGATAAAGTCCTCTGGTCGAGTATAACAAAGTCCCCTCATCGAGTATAACAAAGTCCCCTTGTCGAGTATAACAATGTCCCCTGATCGACTATAACAAAGGCCCCTCATCGAGTATAGCAAAGTCCATTGGTCAAATATAGGAAAGTCCACTCATCGAGTATAACAAAGTCCCCCGATCGAGTAAAACAATGGCCTCTGGTCAAGTATGACAAAGTCCCCTGATCAAGTATAAAAAAATCCCCTGGTCGAGTATAACAAAATCCCCTAATCGAGTATAACAAAGTCCCCTGGTCGACTATAGCAAAGTCCCCTGATTGAGTTTAACAAAGCCCCCTCATCGAGTACAAAAGAGGCCCCTAATCGAGTATAACAAAGTCCCCTGGTTGAGTATAACAAAGTCCCCTGATTAAGTATAACATATCCCCGGATTGAGTATAACAAAGTCCTCTTGTCGAGTATAAAAAAGTCCCCTGATCGAGTATAACAAAGTCCCCTGGTCGAGTATAACAAAGTTTTCTAATCGAGTATAACATGTCCTCTGGTCGAGTATAACAAAGTCCCCTCATCGAGTATAACAAAGTCCCCTGGTCGAGTATAACAATGTCCCCTCATCGAGTATAACAAAGGCCCCTCATCGAGTATAGCAAAGTCCATTGGTCAAATATAGGAAAGTCCACTCATCGAGTATAACAAAGTCCCCCGATCGAGTATAACAATGGACTCTGGTCAAGTATGACAAAGTCCCCTGATCAAGTATAAAAAAGTCCCCTGGTCGAGTATAACAAAGTCCCCTAATCGAGTATAACAAAGTCCCCTGGTCGACTATAGCAAAGTCCCCTGGTCAAGTATAACACAGTCCCCTGGTTGAGTATAACAAAGTCCCTGATCAAGTATAACATATCCCCTGATTGAGTATAACAAAGCCCTCTGGTCGAGTATAACAAAGCCCTCTGGTCGAGTATAAAAAAGTCCCCTGATCGAGTATAACAATGTCCCCTGGTGGAGTATAACAAAGTCCCCTCATCGAGTATAACAAAGGCCCCTCATCGAGTATAACAAAGTCCATTGGTCATGTATAAAAAAGTTCCCTGATCGAGTATAACAAAGTCCCCTGGTCGAGGATAGCAAAGTCCCCTGATCGAGTATAAAAAAGCCTCCTGATCGAGTATAACAAAGTCCCCTAATCGAGTATAACAAAGCCCCCTGCTCGAGTATAACAAAGTCCCCTGGTCGAGTATAGCAAAGTCCCCTGATCGAGGTTAACAAAGCCTCCTGATCTAGTATAACAAAGTCCCCTGATCGAGTATAACAACGTCCCTTGATCTAGTATAACAAAGGCCCCTGACCGAGTATAACAAAGGCCCCTCATCGAGTATAAGAAAGTCTCCTGATCGAGTATAACAAAGCCGCATAATAGAGTATAACAAAGTCCCCTGGTCGAGTATAACAAAGTCCCCTTAACGAGTAAAACAAAGTCCTGTAATCGACTATAACAAAGGCCCTGGTCGAGTATAACAAAGTCCCCTGATCGAGTGTAACAAAAGTCCCCTAATCGAGTATAACAAAGTCCCCTAATCGAGAATAAAAATGTCCCCTGGTCCAGCGTAACAAAGTCCCCTGATCGAGTATGAAAAAGTCCCCTGGCCCAGTATAACAAAGTCCCTAGATGGAGCATACCAAAGTCCACTGATCGATTATAACAAAGTCCCCCGGTCGAGTATAGCAAAGGGCCCTGATCGAGTAAGACAAAGTCCCCTGATCGAGTATAACAAAGGCCCCTGTTCGAGTCTAACAAAGTCCCCTTATCGAGTATAACAAATTCCCCTTATGGAGTATAACAAAGTCCCCTTATCGAGTAAAACAAAGTCCCCTATTCGAGTATAACAAAGGCCCCTGGTCGAGTATAACAAAGTCCCCTGATCGAGCGTAACAAAAGTCCCCTAATCGAGTATAACAAAGTCCCCTGATCGAGTATAAGTAAGTCCCCTGGCCCAGTATAACAAAGTCCCTAGATCGAGCATACCAAAGTCCCCTCATCGATTATAACAAAGTCCCCCGGCCGAGTATAGCAAAGGGCCCTGATCGAGTAAGACAAAGTCCCCTGATCGAGTATAACAGAGCTCCCTAGATGAGTATAACAAAGTCCCCAGATCGAGCATAAGAAAGTCCCCAAATCGAGTATAACAAAGTCCCCTGATCCTAGTATAACAAAGTCCCCTGGACGAGTATAACAAAGTCCCCTGAACCGAGTAAAACAAAGTCCCCTGATCGAGAATAACATATCCCCTGATCGAGTATAACAAAGTCCCTGGTGGAGTATAACAAAGTCCCCAGGTCGAGTATAACAAAGTTTTCTAATCGAAGATAACATAGGCCCCTGGCCGAGTATAACAAAGTCCTCTGATCAAGTATAACAAAGTCCCCTGATCGAGGATAACAAAGTCACCTAACAAAAAGTATAACACCTAATCCCCAAGTATAACAAAGTCCCCTGATCGAGTATAACAAAGTACCCTGATCGAGTATAACATATCCCCTGATCGAGTATAACAAAGTCCTCTGGTCGAGTATAACAAAGTCCCCTGATCGAGTATAACAAAGGCCCCTCATCGAGTATAGCAAAGTCCATTGGTCAAATATAGGAAAGTCCACTGATCGAGTATGACAAAGTCCCCAGATCAAGTATAAAAGAGTACCCTGGTCGAGTATAACAAAGTCCCTGATCGAGTATAACAAAGTCCCCTGTTCGAGCATAGCAAAGTCCCTTGGTCGAGTATAACAAAGCCCCTTCATCGAGTATAACAAAGGCCCCTAATCGAGTATAACAAAGTCCCCTGATTGAGTATAACAAAGCCCTCTGGTTGAGTATAACAAAGTCCCCTGATCGAGTATAACATATCCCTTGATCGAGTATAACAACGTCTCCTGGCCCAGTTTAACAAAGACCCTAGATCGAGCATAACAGAGTCCCCTAATCGATTATAACAAATTCTCCTGGTCGAGTATAACAAAGGGCCCTGATCGAGTAAGACAATGTCCCCTGATCGAGCATAACAAAGTCCCCTGATCCTAGTATAACAAAGCCCCCTGGACGAGTATAACATATCCCCTGACCGAGTATAACAAAGTCCTCTGGTCGAGTATAAAAAAGTCCCCTGATCGAGTATAACAAAGTCTACTGCTCGAGTATAACAAAGTCCATGGTCAAAATGCCTTCGAGACGCCTAATCCCGAAAAAGGTATAACAAAGGCCCTAGTCTAAAGTATAACAAAGTTTTCTAATCGAGTAACTCACTTCGCCCCCTGGTCGAGTATAACAAAATCCTGTGATTAAGTATATCAAAGAATCCTTTGATCGAGTATATAAAAGTCCCCTAACCATTAACAAAAGTCCCTGGTCGCGATATAACTAAGTCCTGATCCGAGTATAACAAAAGGACCCTCATCGAGTATAGTAAAGTCCATTGGTCATATAGAGAATCCATTGATCTAAGAGTGTGACCAAAGTCCCCTGATCAAGTATAGAAGAAAGTCGCCCTGATTGAGTGTAACAAAGTCGATCGGGTATAAAAGGCCCTCATTGGAGTATAACAAGAATCCATTGGTCAAGTATAAAAAGTCCACTGGTGGAGTATAACAAAGTCCCCTGGTCGAGTATAACAAAGTTTTCTAATCGCGTATAACAAAGGCCCCTGGCCGAGTATAACAAAGTCCTCTGATCAAGTATAACAAAGTCCCCTGATCGAGGATAACAAAGTCCCTCTAATCAAGTATAACAAAGTCCCCTGATCGAGTATAACAAAGTCCCCTGATCGAGTATAACATATCACCTGATCGAGTATAGCAAAGTCCCCTGGTCGAGTATAACAAAGTCCCCTGATCGAGTATAACAAAGGCCCCTCATTGAGTATAACAAAGTCCATTAGTCAAGTATAAAAAAGTCCCCTGGTCGAGTATAAAGTCTTCTGATCCAAGTATAACAAAAGTCCTTTGATCAGTATAAAGTCCCTAATCAGAGGTATAACAAAGTCCCTGATCCAAGTATAACAAAAGTCCCTGATTAAGTATAACATATCCTGTCGGTATAACAAGTCACTCTCAATTAGGGTATAACAAAGAATCCATATGATGGAATTATAACAAAGTCCTGTTCAAAGGTAAAACAAGTCCCTCATCGAGTATGGCAAAGTCCATTGGTCGAATATAGGAGGGAGTCCACTGATCGAGTATGACAAAGTCCCTGATCCAAGTATAACAAAGTCCCTGGTCGAGAGTATAACAAAAGTCCCTGATCGAGTATAACAAAGTCCCTGGTCGAGTATAAAGGCCCTTATCGGTATATGAAGTCCCTGATTGAGTATAACAAATTCCACTGATCGAGTATAACAAAGTCCTCTGGTTGAGTATTGCAAAGTCCCCTGATCGAGTATAACATATCCCCTGATCGAGTATAAAAAAGTCCCCTGGTCGTGTATAACAAAGTCCCCTGGTCGAGTATAACAAAGTTTTCTAATCGAGTATAACAAAGGCCCCTGGTCGAGTATAACAAAGTCCTCTAATCAAGTAGAACAAAGTCCCTTGATCGAGTATAAAAAAGTCCCCTAATCAAGTATAACAGAGTCCCCTGATCAAGTATAACAAAGTCCCCTGGTCGAGTATAACAAAGGCCCCTTATCGAGTATAACAAAGTCCCCTGATTGAGTATAACAAATTCCACTGATCGAGTATAACAAAGTCCTCTGGTTGAGTATTACAAAGTTCCCTCATCGAGTATAACATATCCCCTGATCGAGTATAACAAAGTCCTCTGGTCGAGTATAAAAAAGTCCCCTGATCGAGTAAAACAAGTCCCCTGGTCGAGAGTATAACAAAGTTTTCTAATCATGAGTATAACAAAAGGCCTGGTCGGCGGGTATAACCAAGTCCTCTCTGATCCAAGTAGAACCTGATCCCATGATCGAGGTATAAAAAAGTCCCCTAATCACGGTATAACAGGAGTCCCTGATCAAGTATAAACAAAGTCCTGGTCAAAGGTATAACGAGGCTATAACAGGTATAACAAAATTACTGATTGAGTATAACAAATTCCCCTGATCGAGTATAACAAAGTCCTCTGGTTGAGTATTGCAAAGTCCCCTGATCGAGTATAACATATCCCCTGATCGAGTATAAAAAAGTCCCCTGGTCGTGTATAACAAAGTCCCCTGGTCGAGTATAACAAAGTCCCCTGATCGATTATAACAAAGCCGCCTAATCGAGTATAACAAAGTCCCCCTGTCGAGTATAACAAAGTCCCCTGTTCGAGTCTAACATTAAGTCCCCTTATCGAGTATAACAAATTCCCCTAATCGAGTGTAACAAAGTCCCCTTATCGAGCATAACAAAGTCCCCTGATCGAGTATAACAAAGGCCTCTGGTCGAGTATAACAATGTCCCCTGATCGAGTATAACAAAGGCCCCTCATCGAGTATAGCAAAGTCCATTGGTTAAATATAGGAAAGTTCACACATCGAGTATAACAAAGTCTCCCGATCGAGTATAACAATGGCGTCTGCTCAAGTATGACAAAGTCCACTGATCAAGTATAAAAAAGTCCCCTAGTCGAGAATAACAAAGTCCCCTAATCGAGTATAACAAAGTCCCCTGGTCGAGTATAGCAAAGTCCTCTGGTCGAGTCAAACAAAGCCCCCTCATCGAGTTTAATAAAGGCCCCTAATCGAGAATAACAATTTCCCCTGATTGAGTATAACAAACTCCCCTGATCGAGTATAACAAAAGTCCCCTGATCGAGTATAACAAAGTCCCCTGATCGAGTAAGACAAAGTCCCCTGATCGATTATAACAAAGTCCCCTGATCGAGTATAAAAAAGCCCCCTAGACGAGTTTAACAAAGTCCCATGATCGAGTATAACAAAGTCCCATGATCGAGTATAACAAAGTCCCCTGATCGAGTATAAAAAAGCCCTCTAGACGAGTTTAACAAAGTCCCATGATCGAGTATAACAAAGTCCTCTGATCGAGTATAACAAAGTCACCTGAACGAGTATAACAAAGTCACCTGATCGAGTATAACAAAGTCCCCTGGTGGAGTATAACAAAGTCCCATCATCGAGTATAACAAAGGCCCCTCATCGAGTATAACAAAGTCCATTGGTCAAGTATAAAAAAGTTCCCTGGTCGAGTATAACAAAGGCCCCTAATCGAGTATAACAAAGTCCCTTGGTCGACTATAGCAAAGTCCCCTGGTCGAGTATAACAAAGCCCCGTCATCGAGTATAACAAAGGCCCCTAATCGAGTATAACAAAGTCCAATGATCGAGTATAACAAAGTCCCTGGTCGAGGATAGCAAAGTCCCCTGATCGAGGTTAACAAAGCCTCCTGATCTAGGATAACAAAGTCCCCTGATCGAGTATAACAAAGACCCCTGCTCGAGTATAAAAATGTCCCCTGATCGAGTCCAAAAAAGGCCTCTAATCGAGTATAACAAAGTCCCTTGATCAAGTATAACAAAGGCCCCTGACCGAGTATAACAAAGGCCCCTCATCGAGTATAAGAAAGTCTTCTGATCGAGTATAACAAAGCCGCCTAATAGAGTATAACAAAGTCCCCTGTTCGAGTCTAACAAAGTCCCCTTATCGATTATAACACATTCCCCTTATCGAGTATATCAAAGTCCCATTATCGAGTAAAACAAAGTCTTCTAATCGAGTATAACAAAGGCCCCTGGTCGAGTATAACAAAGTGCCCTGATCTAGTGTAACAAAAGTCCCCTAATCGAGGATAACAAAGTCTCCTAATCGAGAATAAAAATGTCCCCTGGTCCAGCGTAACAAAGTCCCTGATCGAGTATAAAAAAGTCCCCTGGCCCAGTATAACAAAGTCCCTAGATCGAGCATACCAAAGTCCCCTGATCGATTATAACAAAGTCCACCGGTCGAGTATAGCAAAGGGCCCTGATCGAGTAAGACAAAGTCCCCTGATCGAGTATAACAAAGTCCCCTGTTCGAGTCTAACAAAGTCCCCTTATCGAGTGTAACAAAAGTCCCCTAACCGAGTATAACAAAGTCCCCTAATTGAGAATAAAAATGTCCCCTGGTGCAGCGTAACAAGGATCCCTGATCGAGTATAAAAAAGTCCCCTGGCCCAGTATAACAAAGTCCCTAGATCGAGCATACCAAAGTCCCCTGATCGATTGTAACAAAGTCCCCCGGTCGAGTATAGCAAAGGGCCCTGATCGAGTAAGACAAAGTCCCCTGATCGAGTATAACAAAGTCCCCTGATCCTAGTATAACAAAGCCCCCTGGACGAGTATAACAAAGTCCCCTGAACCGAGTATAACAGAGTCTCCTGATCGAGTATAACATATCCCCTGATCGAGTATAACAAAGTCCCTGGTGGAGTATAACAAAGTCCCCTGGTCGAGTATAACAAAGTTTTCTAATCGAGGATAACAAAGGCCCCTGGCCGAGTATAACAAAGTCCTCTGATCAAGTATAACAAAGTCCCCTGATCGAGGATAACAAAGTCCCCTAATCAAGTATAACAAAGTACCCTGATCGAGTATAACATATCCCATGATCGAGTATAACAAAGTCCACTGGTCGCGTATAACAAAGTCCCCTGATCGAGTATAACAAAGGCCCCTCATCGAGTATAGCAAAGTCCATTGGTCAAATATAGGAAAGTCCACTGATCGAGTATGACAAAGTCCCCTGATCAAGTATAAAAGAGTACCCTGGTCGAGTATAACAAAGTCCCTGATCGAGTATAACAAAGTCCCCTGGTCGAGTATAGCAAAGTCCCCTGGTCGAGTATAACAAAGCCCCCTCATCGAGTATAACAAAGGCCCCTAATCGAGTATAACAAAGTCCCCTGATTGAATACTCGATTAGGGAACTTTGTCTTACTCGATGAGGGCCCTTTGTTATACTCGACCAGAGGACTTTGTTATGCTCGATCTGGGGACTTTGTTATACTGGGCCAGGAGACGTTGTTTTACTCGATCAGGAGATATGTTATACTTGATCAGGGGACTTTGTTATACTGGTCCAGGGGACTTTGTTATACTCGACCAGGGGACTTTGTTATGCTCGATCAGGAGGCTTTGTTATACTCGATCAGGGGACTTTGCTATACTCGACCAGGGGACTTTTTTATACTTGACCAATGGACTTTGTTATACTCGATGAGGGGCCTTTGTTATACTCGATCTAG
>NW_024716624.1:0-13303 GCF_018991925.1 Homarus americanus | reverse complement strand
TAAGGCATCACCTGGTCATGTTAAGCCCACCTGGTGAAGATAAACATGTTGGTAATTTTTGTATCGTGACTGAACCACCTCACACAGCAGCCCTGAGGCTTTAGGCCACTGACTTAAGTGCTTACATTATACAAAATAACGCTCTGTAATGGCCGATGATGCTGTTTTGGTTGTCTAATTGTAGTTTCCAACACGGTAATTACAGCAGGTATCTTTTTATTATCCTGCCATTAAAATAATTAAGTGAATTTATAGACTTACGTAACATCATGAAAGTATAAATCGATGAATTAAAATTAAATAATTATCTTATAAAACAACTAATCTATTTAATTTTCCTTTGATAGTTAAAGCGATAAAATACACACTAACTGGAGTCTAACTAACCTGGTGTGACTCCTCTCCGCCCCACCCAACACATAATCATCCACTCCAGGTAACCTTACACCGCCTAATGGAGCCAAACCTAATAGAATCACACCGAACTTATCCAAATAAACTTTTCAGTGGGTAACCTTGACTCTACCACACCTTGGCTTTAGACGCTAGTATAAGTCTGGCTGGAGGGACCGTAGTCATTATAAGGGAAGCTTTTTAATAATAGCCATTACCTGCCTCCCGTTAACACTACTGAAATGTTCCTAAAATTAAACAAACTACAATTAAATCCAAATCCTTTTGAATATTTACATAATTTACTGGAGTGTTTCATTATGTTAGTGTGGGGGGGCGTTTGTTGTGGCCGGGACTCCTCTTCAGATAATATAAATACAGATAATGTTGTTTTAATAAGTAATCTCTTAATGAAAATGTAGAGAAAATTGGTCAACAAATCTTAACAGTTATCCTGATTTCTTAAAGAACAATAGAGGAATAAGAAGAGGAGGAGGAGGGAAAGAAAAGAAAGCATAAAGAAAACAATATAACAAAGATGAACAACAGAGAAAAAATGAAGAGTAAGATGAAAGAAACTTAGACTGACCAAAAAGACGTATAACAATCTGATTAAAACTAATCACTATATTAGATCAGATCAGATCAGATCAAGGTTAGGTTAGTTTTGGTTAGATAAGGTCAGGTTAGGCTAGGCTAGGCTAGGCTAGGCTAGGCTAGACTTGTTTTACACAAGGTTAGGTTAGGTTAGGTTAGGTCAGGTTAGACTAGGCTAGCCTAGGCCAAGGTGGGTGGAGCTTTGCTGACGTCAGCAGGCAGACTTCCTCGCCTACCTCTCACCTCTTATAAACAGAACATTTTATGGTTCTATATACTGTACTTTGTTATCTCAGTATCTCACATAGAAAATAATACTAATAGAGAGTTTAATCTTGCATATAACTTTAGCTAAGGACACCAGTCAGTGTGGTGGGTGATACACAGAAGGAAAGGTTAAAAGAAAGACAATGTATTTCAGTTATAGTCTTGTATTTAAATAACTGCAGCTTAAGATAGGGTAATGATGACTATATATATACAGTTGCCTACAGGAGTTCTTTTCCTCCCTGTTTGTCCATTATACTAATAATGTAGACATGAGGTGACAGGAGTTATGACTTCATATGATAAGTGTTACAGCCACTGACAACAGATTATCAGATTATGGGTGGTGGGGGGGGGTGGGGCAGTTAGAGCAGGTGATCACAGGTGCTGCCTTTGCCTCCAGGTGTGAGTGATGTGACAGGAATTATGACCTCACAAGACAAGTGTTACCTTCACTGACACTTGTTTCATCAAAAGATTAAACACGTAGACGTTTACAGTCATCCATAGACTAACATTTATGGTACAACAGTTGCAGAAGTGCATGCAACACACCTGGTTCCACATTGAGCTGAGAATCCAACGATGCAGTGTACTGATAGATGGGAAACGAAATTGACTTCTATCAGGCAAGTAGTGATAAGCTTTCGGGCTTAAGCTGCGAAAGGTCAGTACTCGACTGATATCCTCCTCAGACCAGTATATTACAGGGACACCAGTTTAGAACAAAATCACTTGGGAAGAGAAAAAAAACTACTAAAAACATCATTAGTCGCAGCAGTAGCCTTGATAAAAGTATTTTCTCTTTGGTCTTGCAAATAAATCCTCTCCTTCTCCCATCCTTTTTTTTTCTCAGTGAGAGGAACATCTCTCTCCCTCCTTACATCATCCAGTTCACGTTGTAAATCCACAGTGATCAGAACTGGTCTCTCTTCCTCTGACTTGTCTGCTACTATTAATGTTCCTATGTCCAATAGGGCACAGAGAGAGAGAGAAAGAGAGAGAGAGAGAGAGAGAGAGAGAGAGAGAGAGAGAGAGAGAGAGAGAGAGAGAGAGAGAGAGAGAGAGAGAGAGAGAATTGTAACTATGTACAATTGCCTACAGGATAACCTTTCCTCCCTGTTGTGCTCATTATATTAATAATGTAGACATTAGGTGAGGTTCTTAGATTAGACTTTTTGTGCAAGAGATAGGAAACGTAGGACTTAGGTGTGTTCTCCTGTGGCTGGGATAGGGCATGTAGCTGAGAGGATAGATAGAGTCTTGTCAGGGAAGTACCAATCCGGTAGTGTGTCTTAGAGTAGGAGGCAACGACAAAGGAAAGGTTAGGAGTGAGGAACTTTTCAGCAGGTATAGGGAGGCATTAGGGAAGATTAGTGATAGGGTAGGGAACCCAATAGTATGTGGTGTCTCGTCTAGAAGAGGAGTTGGCGGTGAAAGGCTGTCCAAGGCAATTGCTATAAATTGCCGACTGGAATAAAAAAACATTGTGTAAGCAATGGTTGGGCGTTCATTGATAACTGGCGACGATTCTACGGCAACGACTACCTGTACAGTGGTGACGGGGTACACTTGTCTGGAGCGTGAAATTGTCACTCCGAAGGGGAAGTTTCGCCAGTAGATAGAGGGGAGTATAATTGGTTACTCAGAACAAGGGGTAAAACAGGACCAGGGAAGGGTAGGTTTAAATGTATACTATACAAACAGTAGGAGCATTAGAAATAAAATAGACTTGCTGAGAGCGGTTGTATGTACTGAGAATGTAGACGTCATAGTAGCCACCTAAACCTGGACAATTTTTTGAATCAACTAATTACAGAACCTACTAGAGGTGACAATATATTAGACCTAGTATGAACAAATAAAGAAAATATTATCAGAGATATCACAATAGGGGAAGAACTTGGGAACAGGGATCACAGAGAAATCAGGTTTACCCTAAATTTGGAAAGGAAAAATAATGAAAATATGGTCAGAGTCCCAGACTTTCCATCGGCGGATTATGAGGGGTTAAGAAGGTACCTAGGCTTAGTTTAGAGTGTGTTGTATACACAATGTCCCGAGAAAGCAGTCATGATTATAAGAACCAATTTCGTCTTTCACTGCTTTTGAAGGCTATTGACTTAAGGGGAGGGGGGGGTGAGAGGCGTGGCCTAGAATGGCGGACAGGTGTAACGCTTGTCATTAATTAATAAAGAGCTTGTAAGCTGGTAAGATTAATTCGTCGAGGAATACGTCTCCTTTGTGAGTCAGCTTATTCACAACTTGATAACTCGGTTAAGCGCGATGTTTCCAGAAGTTGCTAACCATGTTAACAAGTTTAGCTAAGACGGTGACTATCGTGAAAGACTTTGGCTCCTCCTCGATAAAAAAAGTCAACTTGTTATCTCAGCGTTCATGTAGAGCGGGGAATCATTAGTTTAGGCACAGCCGGTGTTTCGCATAGTGTATGTGTCTTAATATTGGCATAGTTTATGTGAGTATATGTTTGTTAGCATAGCATGTGTGTCTCAGTGTTGACATGCCGAGTATATCTCAGTTTTTGCATAGCGTGTGTAGTGCATTCCAGAGGCAGGCGAAGATTTACACCCTCAACTGACTGGGTTTCGTGTGTATTCCACTACAACAACGAGCATTGCCCAGCGTGCTTGTTCAGTTTACCTTCATCGCTCTTTAATACGTGGGAACAACACAAGAGGCGGTTTTCTGTACAGTCTTACAACACCAGTGACGATCAATCCTGTGTCGTCCAGGGCAGAGTTGGATCCTGACATCAATTATACAGACATTCCACTCCACCAATTCTATTTATCTCATTCCACTCTTAGGTAAGGTGGATCAAAGGGTATAGAAATCTAGAAGGGTGAAATAACATTGGTGGAAAGCTAGAGTGGAAACCGACAGGAAAATACCTCCCCCTCCCCACAAAAATATTTAACACACGGGTAGAAAAATCAACACACATTGTATATATCCTGACTTTACACATGTAGTATACCAAGTGAATCTATAACACCCACGGAGATTCACAACACTTCAAACTAAACTATCTTACAAAGCCTAACGTGTCCTTAATTAGATCAGGTTGGGTATAGTGATTCTATTTCATCAGGTGAGGGTTGGGAAGCCTTGTGTTCTCCCGTTAAAGGACCAGCTTGTTACCTATGCCTGTAAACCTTTTTTAAAACACAATTATGATTAGATTAGGTTAGGTTAGGTTAGGATAGGTTAAGTTAGATTGGGTGAAGTATGGTTAATCCGTGAATTAAAACAAAAATTTTTAATCTTCGTTTCGTTAATCTGACAATTTATTTTCGTGGGAGTATCAACAGCAAGAAGCACCAGGGTTGTATGCAGAGATGGGGGCTACAAGCATAATGAATTAACGAGCTTCAAACACTAAACAACCTTGAATGGCAGACCACAAACGACACAATCTCTTCCCCTGATAACACCAATTACTAGAAAAAAAAAATACCAGATTAAACTCTTCTTATACACAGGAAGAGCCAAGAGTGTTTAAAGGAAGTTAGTTTGATTTTCTATAATATCAGTAATATCGATTCTAACATTACAAAGTTGTTTATCCGTCAAAGACTTTTTATGCATTTTTATAATTTTATATTTATTCCCCGATATCCTGAGTATGTCCATTCGTGTGTTCGTTTCCGTGTATGATCATGTGTTATTGTGTTCGTGTGTCGTCCGTAGGTTCGTGTGTTCATCTTTCTAGGAAGGAAGTTTAACCCTGACAGCTTGAATAAAGGACCCTGGCCAAACTCTGTACCTGACATGACCCAACCTAACCTAAACACAATTTAAACTAAACTGAACACGACTAAACCATGCTGCTATCTATCTAAATTTTGTCAAGCTCAAATAATCCTTGTCACCACTGTCATACACCCACCAACCCACAGTCATACACCCATCAACCTACAGTCATACACCCATCAACCCACAGTCATACACCCACCAACCCACAGTCATACACCCACCAACCCAGTCATACACCCATCAACCTACAGTCATACACCCACCAACCCACAGTCATACACCCACCAACCCACAGTCATACAGCCACCAACCCACAGTCATACACCCATCAACCCACAGTCATACACCCATCAACCCACAGTCATACACCCACCAACCCACAGTCAAACAGCCACCAACCCACAGTCATACACCCACCAACCCACAGTCATAAACCCACCAACCCGCAGTCATACACCCACCAACCCGCAGTCATACACCCATTAACCCACAGTCATACACCCACCAACCCACAGTCATACACCCACCAACCCACAGTCATACACCCACCAACCCGCAGTCAAACACCCATCAACCCACAGTCATACACCCACCAACCCACAGTCATACACCCACCAACCCGCAGTCAAACACCCATCAACCCACAGTCATACTCCCACCAACCCACAGTCATACACCCATCAACCCACGGTCATACACCCACCAACCCACAGTCACACAATTCATCAACCACAGTCATACACCCATCCAACCCACAGTCATACAGCCACCAACCCACAGTCATACACACCCACCAACCCGGGCAGTCATACACCCATCAACCCACAGTCATACACCCACCAACCCACAGTCATACACCCACCAACCCACAGTCATACACCCACCAACCCACAGTCATACACCCACCAACCCACAGTCATACACCCACCAACCCACAGTCATACACCCACCAACCCGCAGTCAAACACCCATCAACCCACAGTCATACTCCCACCAACCCACAGTCATACACCCATCAACCCACGATCATACACCCACCAACCCACAGTCATACACCCATCAACCCACAGTCATACACCCACCAACCCACAGTCATACACCCACCAACCCACAGTCATACACCCAGCCTCTGTATCTGACTTTACCTGACCTGACTTAACCAGATCCAATCAAGAAACCCATTATTTTTCACCTCTATTACACCTTGAAGCAGGTATTGAGGCCACCTGACCTGACCTCAATTACTCTGCAGTATTCCCAAGGTATCTGACCACCTCTGCTAGCGTATTCGGTACACCTAACATGACATGACCTGACCTGGCCTGGCCTGACCTCCAAGAACGAGAAAATATACCCAAGATCTATTTAAATCTATCCCAGAAATTTAAACCTTCAATATATTTGTTTTTAGTTCTATTGGTTATGTCTTTGTTTTGCTCTTGTGTTTACGGTTCTTGTTTATGAATTAAAGAAACGATAAGAGAATTCAGCCCGTCAAACTTCTACTGATAATCACAACTCGAATTATGCAACTGAAGAACAACAACAACAATAAAAAGAACAAGAACAAAAAGAACAGCAGGATATAATTCCTATAGAACCTCATGACTAGTTTATTAATGCCTTAAGAAACACTAACAACAATCCTCAGCCAACACGGACCTACAAAACATCAACAAGGTGACGACAACAACAGCTCAAACGCTCCAGCTTAACACCTACAAATTTCCGGGAGTTTAGTGTCGCTACATGAAACAAACACGGCGGCGAGTCCTACAGCTACACACTGTAATGGTCGGCGGAGCAAAGGACGAGACAGCGACGCGTACTCATTGGTGGAGCTTTAATAACAACAGTATGTGGTAACTAGGAGATGTGTGTGTGTTGTGAGGTAGTGAAGGAACACAACATCTCACGTTTTGTGTTACACGTCAAAGACTGAACAATGTGAAGCAGCGGCCCTCCCCCCACACCACGCTGCCTGTAGTAACACCACCGTTAATAAAGGACAAAACGGTACAATATGGAGGTGGGGAGTGGCGTGTGGACAAGGCACGAGAGAGCGGCCTTGTTAATATGATGGTCACCAGACACGGCCAACACCAGGTGGCGGGTGCAGCTCTTCCTGCTGAATAAAAACCAAGAGCGAGTTTGACGACGCTACACGAACACCGTCCTCAAGGGGGACATCTTGGACTCGAGTGTGAGAGATAGAGACTCCCAAACAATCAAACACGTCTGGTTAATTCCTTCACTTTTATATAAGAACACATTCGTCTTCAACTAAACACGATTTCTTTTCAACTTCTCCTAAAAAATTCCTCTTCGACTCCAAGGCTGAAATTCGAGTCCCACTTGAAACGAATAAAATAAAATATATGTGAAGAGAAAATGTAAATAGTGTGTTTGACTGTGTGAGGCTGATGGAAGCAACACTAATTATGCTGTATAATGGGTTGTGGTCAGTAAGGTCAGAGTGATTAGTGGCGCGCGCCATCACCACTTCCCGCCTCCTATACACGCCCCTACACCCACCACGCCTCCCTCTTGCCCAACTCAACACGCCCACTTAGCTACCCCTACACGCCCCTTACCCTCCCCCCACCATACACCACGCCCCTTGCTGCCTACCCCTTACGCGCCCCCACCCCTCCACACCACGCCCACCCACTCATCGTACACTAATAAGGTGATAAGATTACCTCATCATGACACTGGTGTGAATCAGCATCAGGAACTCACCTTCCCCTGCATCAAGGTGCCCACCCTCACCCACCCTACCTGGCAGCCACTCACCTGCGTATTATACCACCTGACACGGGAAATCACACACACACGGCATGACACGGTAGAACACAGTGCTTGTAGGGTAAATAGAAGCCAGTCTTAATGGGTCCCAACCTTAAACTATTAGGACTGAGGCCCATTAGTATTGAGAGCCGTCAGGATTGGGACTCATTAAGACTGAGGTCTATTAAGACTGGAACCATTAGGCCTGTGGTATCTTTGGACTGAGGCTCATTAGGACTGAGAACCATTGGAAATGTGACCAATTAGAATTGGGGCCCATTAAAACTGGGACCCAATAGGACTGGGGCCCATTAGGACTGGGGCCCATTAGGACTAGGGCCCATTAGGACAGGGGTTCATTTGATAAGATGCCCACCTTGTAAAAGTGCAAAAGAGGGCATGCAAGATTATTCTCTCCCCTTCCTACTCCACATATCAAGAAGCGCTCAACACACTGACCCTTTCGACTCTCACTGACCATCACCACGACCACATCTGCAAATTTGCTAAGAAGCTTCTACACCATCCTCGACACCGGCTCCTACTACCACCTGAGATCCCTAGCCCGAGAATTGCTGTTTGACACCACAACCGCATCCAGCCCATAAGTGCACGAACTGATTGCTAAAAGAACAGCCCAGTCCCAACCATTGTAAAAATTATCAATAACTTGTAATAAACCAGTGTATTCACTCCCAGAAAATACTACTTCTTGCACTGTCACTATGTTGAAATGCACTGTAGTTTGAGCTTTTCCCCATCTAGTTATTATATATCTTATTTGTATCACTTATGTTACTTGTATATTATTTGTAATTCGAAACCCATTCCCCAAATATGTAACTGTATATTTTCAGCCTTCTGGCTGCCAAGCTCTTTCAATAAATCGTTAATTATTATTATTATTATTATTATTATTATTATTATTATTATTATTATTATTATTATTATTATTACACTTAATTCTACCAGTTGAATCACAGGTGATGGCCGTCAGCCACGGTAGTTGAACACCAACTCAAAACAAGGGTTCGACTCCCTAATGAGAAAAATGTCCAATAAACAACATTTCAGGTCGAGTTGTTTACATATTGAATGGGGGACGGCCATCTTGTTTCCCTTTTTCACCGGGGGATTCTGCCGGCCGGTGTCACGACATGGCCGCCGGAGCCCATATAGCCCCTTTGTTACTACTGCTGCCGGATACACCTTTGTTGTAACCATAGGTGTATCTGGCACCTATACACACCTGCCTCGAAGCCAGGTGTAACCACCACCTGTACACACCTGTACATCACACACCACAACACCTTCCACACTCCCAACCAAACTTAAAGCAATTATTATATATCTATAGTGTAACTAACTACACATTACAATACACTGAAATAATAAAACAAAAATATATTCAGAATCTAAGAGAAGTATAGGAGAATAATCCTTAAATACAAACTCTATAAAACTTAATCTTGGTTACACCGCATTTCTTTTCAGTAAGACAATATATATAATTACATTGGGCAGTCCATTACCACAAATTACACTGATAAACGGTACGTAATGGATACTGAATTACAAGTCTCATAACTAAGTCTGGCTAAAACAGTGGTAGACATTGTTTAGACATAAGTCAGTTGACTGCTGAGGTGAACATTAAACTAGTATGATAAAAATAGCAACCAATGATTTGAAGATTAATTAATGCAAATGTGAAATACCTAAGAGAATAGCAAATAAATGAAATACACCAACGCGATAAATAAATAAGAATGAATGGAAAATTATTGAACAATAAAATTAAAATAAGAAAACGAATAAACAGTAAAATGAAAATAAGTAAGAATAAAAAAAAGAATAACAATTACTACAATAAAACTAAATAAAACAAAATAAACAGAAAAGAATAAGAAACACAATAAATAAATATCACAGCAACAAAAAAAACATCATTTACTGTGTTACTTCACATCAACGTGTCCAACATTTGTCTTGACTCCATTTTCGTGAATATAACACACATCCCGGTAAAAAAAAAAAAAAACACCAACGACAACAATAAATAAATAAACATTAAAAATAAAATCAATATATTTTCCCTAAGATTTTTTTTACTACGAAGTCAGGGCAAAAAGTTTGTATACGAATCTTCCTCAACATAATGCGGGGAAGTAGTTCTTTCACCACAGTTATACTCGTAGGTTATACTATAGAGATCCCCGTGTTCAGAATACAGAGCCACTTATTGACGGTACAGTTACAGCCATTTATTGACGGTACAGTTACAGCCACTTATTGACGGTGCAGTTACAGCCACTTATTGACGGTACAGTTACAGTCCAAACTTCTTGTACACTTGGGGGCGGTTGACAACATGTGAACGCTGCTTGCATTATAAATTGTCAGAATAAAAAACTAAAAAAAAAATCCGATACTAAGAAAAAACTGAGTAAATTAATGTTAAAATATCAATCTACCTTACCTACATCACCTCCTTAAGTAGATGGTATATTATCCAGCATGTCCAGGGAATACCTGAGGCACCGACTCTATTCAGAGATAGTGAAGAAAACAAATTAAGTGAGATAGTAGTGACTAGAAACGATGTTAGTAAGCAAATAGACAAACTAAAGCCTAATAAGTCACCTGGTTCCGATGAGATATTTGCCAGAGTATTAAAAGAATGTAAGGAAGAGCTTAGTATGCCCTTAGCAAAGTTGTTTAACATGTCATTAAAAACAGGTGTAGTACCAGAATCCTGGAGGATAGCGAATGGGTTACCGATTTTCAAGAAGGGATAGATCACTATCCTCTAACTACCGCCCAATCAGTCTAACATCAATAGTAGGCAAATTAATGGAAGCAATCATTTCAACCTCTATTCGAAATCACCTGGAGAAGCACCGATTGGATCAATGATTCCCAGCATGGCTTCACAAGCGGACGTTCTTGCCTAACTAATCTATTAACATTTTTTCATCAGTTGAATCGGTGGACGAGGGGCACAATTATGATGTGGTTTATCTCGACTTTAGCAATGCCTTCGACAGAGTCCCCACGAAAGACTAATTAGAAAGGTAGAAGCTCATGGCATCAAAGGTGACATCCTTAAATGGATTAGGGCGTGGTTACAGGACAGGAAACAGCGAGTGAGCATTAACGGCACTAAGTCCCATTGGAGCAACGTCACAAGTGGAGTTCCCCAAGGCTCAGTACTTGGACCACTATTATTTATTATATACATAAACGACATAGATATCGGCATTGACAGCAACATAAGTAAATTTGATGATGACACTAAAATAGGACGTGTTATCAAATCTGACGAGGACTTGGCAAAACTACAGGAAGATTTAAACAAATTTTTCGAATGGTCTGAAAAATGGCAGATGAAATTCAACGTCTACAAATGTAAAGTACTCAGTATAGGAGATGTAAACAGGGAAACCAGATACCAGATGAACAACGATGCCATAGAGAAATCCGACTGCGAGAGAGATTTAGGAGTAATGATAAGTAGGAACCTTAAGCCAAGTAAACAATGTGTTTTTGCTCGTAACAAGGCTAATAAAGTACTTGGGTTCATACAAAGGAGTGTTAGTTACAAGACTAGCGAGGCCATTCTAAAACTGTATCTTGCTCATGTGAGACCACACCTGGATTACGCAGTTCAGTTCTGGTCACCGTATTACAGAATGGATATAGAATCCTTGGAAAGAATTCAGAGGAGAATGACAAGACTAATCCCGGGCATTAGGAACCTTGAGTATAGAGACAGGTTAAAGTTTCTTAATTTGCACTCCCTTGAGAGACGTAGAGCGAGGGGCGACCTGATAGA
Source organism: Homarus americanus (assembly GCF_018991925.1). Classification (NCBI taxonomy): domain Eukaryota; kingdom Metazoa; phylum Arthropoda; class Malacostraca; order Decapoda; family Nephropidae; genus Homarus; species Homarus americanus. The sequence continues at coordinate 1,644 of NW_024716624.1, read as the reverse complement.
GGTGTATAAGTGGAAGGCAGGGCTAAACAAAGGTGACATTACAAAGGTACTCAAACTATCCAACCAGGAGCGAACTCGTAACAATGGTTTTAAATTAGACAAATTTAGACTTAGGCGTGAAATAGGTAAACACTGGTTTGGAAACAGAGTAGTGGATGAATGAAACAAGTTACCAAATATCATCATTAACTCGAATACGCTGAATTGCTTCAAACATAGGTTGGATGCTCATATGAGCAATAGGGGTTGGGTGTAAACGGGACTGCCCAGTATGGGCCAATAGGCACCGCTGCAGTTTCCTCCATTCTTAAGTTCTTATGTTCTTATGTATTGTCTAAAATAATACAGTATAATTGGTTATTTTACTTCAATTATGACCTTGTGTGATAATAGGACATAGTCCCATAATAAACCTTTTCTCGAACTGTTAAATAGCTCAACAAAAATAATAATAATCCATTCTAAACAACGGATTATCAGACGTAGATGTCATAATTCAGCTCATCATAATTATCCATACACTCTCGTGTATAAATTCCACCGTCAAAATTTGTATTGTCGGAAGAAGTTTTACTGTCTGAATGTCTGTCTAATTCTACAAAACTCTCCGTTAGTATCCGTCTATTTCCTCTGTTACCTCATCACTTAAGAGTATTACAAAATATTACCACTGACTGTAACACCTGATGTGCAATGTGCATACTCATATTTATAATCCTGTGTATTTTGTAACTGAAAGAAAATACAGGTACAGGAATATTTAGTTACTCTTGCGGTATACAAAATCATACATCTATCTATCTATCTATCTACCGTATCTATCTATCTATCTATCTATCTACTGTATTTATCTATTTATATCAATTTTATTAACTCACCTGTACCATTAATCATCAGTATATTTATCTTAATCTTCTTCCCATTTTGATTTATTCCTCTTAACAATGTATGTATCTACACCCACAAACATACCTACTATCCACTCCCAAACACCCACAAACAAACCTACTATCCACTCCCTACACCCACAAACATACCTACTATCCACGCCCTACACCCACAAACATGCCTACTATCCACGCTCTACACCCACAAACATGCCTACTATCCACGCTCTACACCCACAAACACACCTACTCTCCACGCCCCACACCCACAAACAAACCTACTATCCACGCCCCACACCCACAAACAAACCTACTATCCACGCCCCACACCCACAAACAAACCTACTATCCAATGCCCCACACCCACAAAACAAACCCACTATCCACGCCCCACACCCACAAAACAAACCTACCATCCACGCCCTACATCCACAAAACGCCCAAACCAACTATCCACGCCCCTACACCCACAAAACAAACCCACATCCAAATGCCCCACACCCACACAAACAAAACCTACTATCCACGCCCTACACCCACAAACAAACCTACTACCCACGCCCTACACCCACAAACATACCTACTATCCACGCCCTACACCCACAAACAAACCTACTATCCACGCCCTACACCCACAAACAAACCTACTATCCACGAATTACACCCACAAACAAACCTACTATCCACGCCCCACACCCACAAACAAACCTACTATCCACGCCCCACACCCACAAACAAACCTACTATCCACGCCCCA
>NW_024716623.1:0-19993 GCF_018991925.1 Homarus americanus | reverse complement strand
CCAGGGGTGTGACAGCTGGGCACGCTTCAGTGCCGCCCAGGTGTGAGGCGGGCACCTTGAGTGGCCTGCTTAAGGCGTCAGGGCCGGGCACCTTCAGTGCCATGAGCCGGGTGTTGGGCCAGGCACTCCTTCAGTGCCATGGGAAACCAGGGTGTGAGGGCTGGGCACCCTGGGCTATGAACCGGGAGGTGTAAGGGCCGGGCACCCCTTCACATGACTTTACAGGGTGTGAGGCCCTTTGAGTGCCATAGATCGGGTGTGATGGCGGGCACCTTCAGCTCCATGATGACCCGTGGTGTGGCGCCGGAACGCTTCAGCGGCCTGGGGTGTAAGGGCCGGGCACCTTTAGGTCCATGACCGGGTATGAGGGCGTTCGCTTCGTGAGCATGACCGAGTGCTTGAGGCCAGGCACTATTTCAGTTCCATGAAATGGGGTGTGAATGCCAGGCAACCTACAGTGCTGCTGTGAACCGGGGTGTGAGGGCCGGGCACCTTCACATGACCGGGGTGTGAGGGCGGGCACCCCTTCAGTGCCATGAATCGAGGTGTGAGGTCAAGCTTTCGAACAGTGGGATGAATCAGGGGTGTGAGGGCCGGGCATCCTCCAACACCAGAGCCAGGAGGTATGAGGGCCAGGCACCCCTTCAGTGCTATGACCCCGGGGTGTGAGGCTGGGCACCCTTTCAGTGACATGTCCAGGGGTGTGAGGGCAGAACCCCTTCAATGGCTATGACCGGGGTGTGGGCGGGCACCCGTTGGGTCTATGACCAGGGGTGTGAGGGCAGGAACTATGGTGACCTTGACCGGGCGTCGGGCGGACACCCCTTCAGTGCTGCCATGAGCCGGGGTGTGAGGGCCGGGCAGCACCCCCATCAGTGCCAAGAAACGGGGTGCAAGGTGCAGGCACCCCTTCACATGACCAGGTGAGGGCGGGCACCCATTCAGTGCATGAAGCGGGGTGTGAGGGCAGGCACCCCTTCAGCACCATGACCCTGGGTGTGAGGGCTGGGCATGATTTCGATGCCATGAATCGGGGTGTGAGGGCCGGGGCACCCCTCTGCTGCATGACCCTGGGTATGAGGGCCCGGTGTGTGAGGGCCGGGCACCCCTTCAGCACCATGACCCGGGGTGTGAGGGCTGGGCATGATTACAGTGCCATGAATCGGGGTGTGAGGGCCGGGCACCCCTCTAGCACCATGACCCGGGGTATGAGGGCCGGGCACCCCTTCAGTGCTATGACCCGGGGTGTGAGGGCCGGGCACCCTTTCAGTGACATGTCCCCGGGTGTGAGGGCCGAGAACCCCTTCAATGACATGACCCGGGGTGTGTGGGCCGGGCACCCGTTTAGGTCTATGACCAGGGGTGTGAGGGCCGCGAACCCCTTGAGTGACATGACCCGGGGCGTCAGGGACGGACACCCCTTCAGTGCCATGAGCCGGGGTGTGAGGGCCGGGCACCCCATCAGTGCCAAGAAACGGGGTGTGAGGTGCGGGCACCCCTTCACATGACCCGGGGTGAGAGGGCCGGGCACCCATTCAGTGCCATGAAGCGGGGTGTGAGGGCCGGGCACCCCTTCAGCACCATGACCCTGGGTGTGAGGGCTGGGCATGATTTCAGTGCCATGAATCGGGGTGTGAGGGCCGGGCACCCCTCTAGCACCATGACCCTGGGTATGAGGGCCGGGCACCCCTTGAGTGTTATGACCGGGGTGTGAGGGCCGGGCACGCTGAGTGACATGGCCAGGGTGTGAGGACCGGGCACCCCTTCAGCTGACGAACCTGGAGTGTGTGGGCCGGGCACCCTTTGAGTGCCATGACCCGGGGTGTGAGGGCCGGTCACTCCATCAGTGCCATGACCCGGGATGTGAAGGCCGGGCAACCCTTCAGCACTATGACCCGGGGTGTGAGGGCCGGGCTCGATTTCAGTGCCAAGAATCGGGGTGTGAGGTCCGGGCACCCCTCAAGCACCATGACCCAGGGTATGAGGGCCAGGCACACCTTCAGTGCCATGGCCAGGGGTGTGACGGCTGGGCACCGCTTCAATGCCATGACACGGGGTGTGAGGGCCGGGCACCCCTTTAGGTCAATGACCCGTGGTGTGAGCGCCGGGAACCGCTTCAACCCCATGGCCTGGGGTGTAAGGGCCGGGCACCCCTTTAGGTCCATGACCCGGGGTATGAGGGCCGTTCACCGCTTCAGTGACATGACCCGGGGTGTGAGGGCCGGGCACTATTTCAGTGCCATGAAATGGGGTGTGAAGGCCGGGCAACCCTACAGTGCTGTGAACCGGGGTGTGAGGGCCGGGCACCCCTTCACATGACCCAGGGTGTGATGGCCGGGCACCCCTTCAGTGCCATGAATCGGGGTGTGAGGGCCGGCCTCGATTTCAGTGCCATGAATCGGGGTGTGAGGGCCGGGCACCCCTCCAGCCCCATGATCCGGGGCATGAGGGCCGAGCACCCCTTCAGTGCTATGACCCGGGGTGTGAGGGCCGGGCACCCTTTCAGTGACATGCCCTGGGGTGTGAGGGCCGAGAACCCCTTCAATGACATGAACCGGGGTGTGTGGGCCGGGCACCCGTTTAGGTCTATGACCAGGGGTGTGAGGGCCGGGAACCCCTTGAGTGACATGACCCGGGGCGTTAGGGCCGGGCACCCCTTCAGTGCCATGAGCCGGTGTGTGAGGGCCGGGCACCCCATCAGTGCCAAGAAACGGGGTGTGAGGTGCGGGCACCCCTTCACATGACCCGGGGTGTGAGGGGCGGACACCCATTCAGTGCCATGAATCGGGGTGTGAGGGACGGGCACCCCTTCAGCACCATGACCCCGGGTGTGAGGGCTGGGCATGATTTCAGTACCATGAACCGGGGTGTGAGGGCCGGGCACCCCTCTAGCACCATGACCCGGGGTATGAGGGCCGGGCACCCCTTCAGTGCCATGACCCGGGGTGTGAGGGCAGGCACCCACTAGTGACATGACCCGGGGTGTGAGGACCGGGCACCCCTTCAATGACATGAACCTGGGTGTGTAGGCCGGGCACCGCTTTGGAGTGCCATGACCCGGTGTGTGAGGCGAGCACCCTTCAGTGCCATGAATCGAGGTGTGAGGGCCGGCCTCGATTTCAGTGGGATGAATCGGGGTGTGAGGGCCGGGCACCCTAGCACCATGACCTGAGGGCCGGGCACCCCTGAGTGTTATGACCCGGGGTGAGGGCCGGCACCCTTGAGTGACATGACCCGTGTGAGGACCGGCACTTCAATGACATGAACCTGGGTGGTAGGCGGGCACCCTTGAGTGCCATGACCCGGGGTGTGAGGGCCGGTCAGTGCTATGACCAGGGGTGTGAGGCGGACACCCCCTTTGAAGTATTTATGACCCAGGGTGTGAGGACCGGGAACCTTCAATGACATGAACCTGGAGTGTGTGGGCCGAGGCACCCTTTGAGTGCCATGACCCGAGTGAGGGCGGTCACTCCTTCAGTGTCATGACCCGGGATGTGAGCCGGGCAACCCCTTCAACACTATGACCAGGGTGTGAGGGCCTGGCTCGATTCAGTGCCAGAATCGGGGTGTGGTCCGGGCCCGTGAAGCCACCATGACCCAGGAGTATGAGGCCAGGCACGCAGTGCCCATAGCCAGGGGGTGTGGCTGGAAGGCACGCTTCAGTCTGCAACCCCGGGGTGTGAGGGCGAACGCCCTTTAGTGACACATGACAAGGGGCGTCAGGGCGGGCACCCCTTCAGTGCCATGAGCCGGGGTGCTGGGGCCGGGCACTCGCCGGTGCCATGAAGCGGGGTGTGAGCGGACACCCCTACAGAGCTTCGAGCTATGAACACCGGGGTGTGAGGGCGGCCACCCCTTCACATGACTGCAGGGTGTGAGGGCCCGGCACCCTTTGGTCACCATGAATCGGGGTGTGATGGCGGGCACCTTCAGTTCCATGACCCGTGGTGTGAGCGCGGGGAACCGCTTGACCCCATGGCCTATGGTGTAAGGGCGGGCACCTTTGGAGTCCATGACCCGGTATGAGGGCCGTTCACCGCTTCAGTGACATGACCGGGGTGTGAGACCAATTTATAGTGACATGTCCCGGGGTGTGAGGCAGGCACCCCTTCCAATGAGCATGACCCGGAGTGAGTGGGCCGGAGCACCTTTCAGTGCCATGAACCGGGGGTGTGAGGCCAGTCACTCCTTCAGTGTCATGACCCGGCGTGTGAGCCAGGCACCCCTTCAGCCCCATGACCCGAGGTGTGATGGCCGAGGCACCCGTTTGAAATTGTATAATCAGGGGTGTGAGGGGCCGGGGCGCAGCCTAAGTGCCATGGCCGGGGTGTGACGGCCGGGCACGCTTCAGTGCCATAACCGAGGTGTGGCGGCGGGCACCCTTTCTCATGACCCCATTAATTGTGAGGCCGAGAGCAGTCCAACTCCATGACACCAGGGTGTGAGCCAGGCACAGGTCCATGACCCGGGTTGTGAGGGCCGTGCACCCCTTCAGTGACATGACGGGGTGTGATGTCCGGGCACCCCTTCAGCTCCATGACCCGGTATGTGTGAGGGCTGGGCATCCCTCCAGCACCTGGCCCGGAGTGTGAGGCCGGGCACCCGTTTAGGTCTCTATAACCGGGGTGTGGCCGGTCACTCCTTCCAGTGCCATGACCCGGGGTGTGAGGGCCGGGCACCTTCAGCCCCATGACGGGCTGTGAGGGGCCAGGCGCCCGTTTGGGTCTAGACCAGGGTGTGAGTGCTAGGGAACCCCTTCAGTAGTATGACCGGAGCGTCAGGGCCGGGCACCCCTTCAGTGCCATGAGCGGGGTGGTAGGGCCAGGCACCCCATCAGTGCCATGAAACGGGGTGTGAGGTCGGGCACCCCTTCACATGACCCGGGGTGTGAGGGCCGGGCACCCATTCAGTGCCATGAATCGGGGTGTGAGGGCCGGGCACCCCTTCAGCACCATGACCCGGGGTGTGAGAACAGGCATGATTTCAGTGCCATGAATCGGGGTGTGAGGGCCGGAGCACCCCTCTAGCACCATGATCAGGTAGGGGCTGGGCACCCCTTGAGTGCTATGACCCGGGGTGTGAGCGCGGGCACCCCTCAGCACCATGACCCAGGGGTATGAGGGCCGGGCACCCCTTCAATGACATGACCTGGGGTGTGTGGGCCCGGGCCCCTTTCAGTGCACCATGATCCGGGGATGTGAGGCCGGAGCACCCGTTTACGTCTATAACCAGGGTGTGAGGGCGGGCAACCTTCAGTGCCATGGCCAGGGGTGTGACGACCCAGCACCGCTTCAGTGCCATGACCTGGGTGTGAGGGCCTTTGCACCCCTTCGGTGTTTATGAACCAGGGTGTGAGGCCGGGCACACCTTCACATGACACGGGGTGTGAGGCCGGAGCACCTTTCAGTACCATGACCCAGAGGTGTGAGAACCGGGCACCCTTTGAAGTGCCATGAATCCCGGGGTGTGATGGCCGGGCACCCCTTCAGCTCCATGACCCGTGGTGTGAGCGCGGGAACCGCTTCAACCAGCGCAGATTGTGAGGGCGAGCACCTGTAGGTCCCATGACTTCCCGGGGTATGTGGGCGTGCACACGCTTCAGTGACATGACCCGGGGTGTGAGGGGCCGGGCACCCTTTCAGTGCTATGAAGCAGGGGTGTGAGGCCAGGCACCTTCAATGGTATGACCCAGGTGAGTGGGCCGGGCACCCCTTTCAGTGCCATGAAGCGGGCTGTGAGGGCGGGCTGTTTAAATTCCATGAATCGGGGTGTGAGGGCCAGGCATCCCTCCAGCACCATTACCCGGGGTATATGGGCGGGCACCCCTTCAGTGCTGACGGAGAGTGAGGGCCAGGCACCCTTTTCAGTGACATGACACGAGGGGGTGTGATGGCCGGGCACCCCTTCCAAGACATGACCGGAGTGTGGAGCAGGCACCCTTTCAGTGCCATGACCCTGGGTGTGAGGAGCCAGCTCGATTTCAGTGCCATGAATCGGGAGTGTGAGGCCGGAGCACCCCTCTGCTTACCGGCCACGGGATATAGGGCGGGCACCCCTTCAATGACATGACCCGAGGTGTGTGTTTGCCGGGTACTTACCCGTTTAGGTCTATAACCCGGAGTATGAGGGCCGGGCACACCCCTCAGTCCATGGCCAGGGTGTGACGGCGGGCACCTTCAGTGAGCATGACCCAGGGTGTGAGGGGCCGGGCACTGTTTCCGTGCCATGGGAAATGGGGTGTGAAGGCCAGGCAACCCTATAGTGCTGTTAACCGGGGTGTGAGGGCCGGGCACCCCTTCACATGACCCGGGGTGTGAGGGTCGGGCACCCCTTCAGTGCCATGAATCGAGGTGTGAGGGCCGGCCTCGATTTCAGTGCCATGAATCGGGGTGAGGGCCAGGCACGCCAGCATCATGACCTGGGGTGAGGTCGAGCAGCCCTTCAGTGCTATGACCCGGGGTGTGAGGGCCGGGAACCGATTCAACTCCATGACCTGGGGTGTGAGGACCGGGCACACTTTTAGGTCCATGACCCGTGGTGTGTGGGCCGGGCACGAGATTAGGTCTATGACCAGGGGTGTGAGGGCCGGGGACCCCTTGAGTGACATGACCCGGGGCGTCAGGGCCGGGCACCCCTTCAGTGCCATGAGCCGGGGTGTGAGGGCCGGGCACCCCAGCAGTGCCAAGAAACGGGGTGTGAGGTGCGGGAACCCATTCAGTGCCATGAATCGGGGTGTGAGGGTCGGGCACCCCTTCAGCACCATGACCCTGGGTGTGAGGGCTGGGCATGATTTCAGTGCCATGAATCGGGGTGTGAGGGCCGGGCACCCCTCTAGCACCATGACCCGGGGTATGAGGGCCGGGCACACCTTCAGTGCCATGGCCAGGGGTGTGACGGCCGGGCACCCCTTCAGTGACATGACCCGGGGTGTGAGGGCCGGGCACTATTTCCGTGCCATGAAATGGGGTGTGAAGGCCAGGCAACCCTATAGTGCTGTTAACCGGGGTGTGAGGGCCGGGCACCCCTTCACATGACCCGGGGTGTGAGGGTCGGGCACCCCTTCAGTGCCATGAATCGAGGTGTGAGGGCCGGCCTCGATTTCAGTGCCATGAATCGGGGTGTGAGGGCCGGGCACCCCTTCAGCATCATGACCTGGGGTATGAGGGTCGAGCAGCCCTTCAGTGCTATGACCCGGGGTGTGAGGGCCGGGAACCGATTCAACTCCATGACCTGGGGTGTGAGGACCGGGCACACTTTTAGGTCCATGACCCGTGGTGTGTGGGCCGGGCACCAGATTAGGTCTATGACCAGGGGTGTGAGGGCCGGGGACCCCTTGAGTGACATGACCCGGGGCGTCAGGGCCGGGCACCCCTTCAGTGCCATGAGCCGGGGTGTGAGGGCCGGGCACCCCAGCAGTGCCAAGAAACGGGGTGTGAGGTGCGGGCACCCATTCAGTGCCATGAATCGGGGTGTGAGGGTCGGGCACCCCTTCAGCACCATGACCCTGGGTGTGAGGGCTGGGCATGATTTCAGTGCCATGAATCGGGGTGTGAGGGCCGGGCACCCCTCTAGCACCATGACCCGGGGTATGAGGGCCGGGCACACCTCAGTGCCATGGCCAGGGGTGACGGGCCGGGCACCCCTTCAGTGACATGACCCGGTGTGAGGGCCGGGCACTATTTCCGTGCCATGAAATGGGGTGTGAAGGCCAGGGCAACCCTATAGTGCTGTTAACTGGGGTGTGGGAGGGCTGGCACCTTCACATGACCCGTGAGGGAATGGGCACCCTTCAGTGCCATGAATCGGGAGTGCAGGGCCGGGCTCATTTCAGTGCTATGAATCGGGGTGTGAGGGCTGAACCCCTTCAGCACCATGACCTGGGGTATGAGGGTCGAGCAGCCCTTCAGTGCTATGACCCGGGGTGTGAGGGCCGGGAACCGATTCAACTCCATGACCTGGGGTGTGAGGACCGGGCACACTTTTAGGTCCATGACCCGGGGTGTGTGGGCCGGGCACCAGATTAGGTCTATGACCAGGGGTGTGAGGGCCGGGAAACCCTTGAGTGACATGACCCGGGGCGTCAATGGCCGGGCACCCCTTCAGTGCCATGAGCCGGGGTGTGAGGGCCGGGCACCCCAGCAGTGCCAAGAAACGGGGTGTGAGGTGCGGGCACCCATTCAGTGCCATGAATCCGGGTGTGAGGGTCGGGCACCGCTTCAGCACCATGACCCTGGGTGTGAGGGCTGGGCATGATTTCAGTGCCATGAATCGGGGTGTGAGGGCCGGGCACCCCTCTAGCACCATGACACGGGATATAAGGGCCGGGCACCCCTTCAATGACATGACCCGGGGTGTGTTTGCCGGGTACCCGTTTAGGTCTATAACCAGGGGAGTGAGGGCCGGGCACACCTTCAGTGCCATGGCCAGGGTGTGACCGCCGGGCACCCCTTCAGCGGATACACCCGGGTGTGAGGGCACTATTTCCCCGTGCCATGAAATGGGGTGTGGCCAGGCAACCCCATAAAGCGTTAACCGGGGTGAGGCTGGGCACCCTTCACATGACCCGGGGTGTGAGGGCCGGGCACCCCTTCACATGACCCGGGGTGTGAGGGTCGGGCACCCTTTCAGTGAAATGAATCGGGGTGTGAGGCCCGGGCACCCTTTCAGCACCATGACCTGGGGTATGAGGGTCGAGCAGTCTTTCAGTGCTGGGCGACCCGGGTGTGAGGGTCAGAACCGATTCAACTCCATGACCTGGGGTGTGAGGACCGGGCACACTTTTAGGTCCATGACCCGGGGTGTGTGGGCCGGGCACCAGATTAGGTCTATGACCAGGGGTGTGAGGGCCGGGGACCCCTTGAGTGACATGACCCGGGGCGTCAGGGCCGGGCACCCCTTCAGTGCCATGAGCCGGGGTGTGAGGGCCGGGCACCCCAGCAGTGCCAAGAAACGGGGTGTGAGGTGCGGGCACCCATTCAGTGCCATGAATCGGGGTGTGAGGGTCGGGCACCCCTTCAGCACCATGACCCTGGGTGTGAGGGCTGGGCATGATTTCAGTGCCATGAATCGGGGTGTGAGGGCCGGGCACCCCTCTAGCACCATGACCCTGGGTATGAGGGCCGGGCAACCCTTGAGTGATATGACCCGGGGTGTGAGGGCCAGGCACCCCTTTAGTGACATGTCCCGGGGTGTGAGGGCCGGGCACTATTTCCGTAAAGGCGAAATGGGGTGTGAAGGCCAGGCAACCCTATAGTGCTGTTAACCGGGTGTGGAGGGCTGGGCACCCTTCACATGACCTGGGTGTGAGGGTTTCACCTTCAGCGCGCGAATCGAGGTGGAGGGCCGGCCTCGATTTCCCCAGTGCCATGAATCGGGTGAGGGGCTTTCTCGGGCACCCTTCAGCACCTATGACTGGGTATGAGGGTCGAGCAGCCCTCCAGTGCTATGACCCGGGGTGTGAGGGCCGGGAACCGATTCAACTCCATGACCTGGGGTGTGAGGACCGGGCACCCTTTTAGGTCCATGACCCGGGGTGTGTGGGCCGGGCACCAGTTTAGGTCTATGACCAGGGGTGTGAGGGCCGGGAACCCCTTGAGTGACATGACCCGGGGTGTCAGGGTCGGGCACCCCTTCAGTGCCATGAGCCGGGGTGTGAGGGCCGGGCACCCCAGCAGTGCCAAGAAACGGGGTGTGAGGTGCGGGCACCCATTCAGTGCCATGAATCGGGGTGTGAGGGTCGGGCACCCCTTCAGCACCATGACCCTGGGTGTGAGGGCTGGGCATGATTTCAGTGCCATGAATCGGGGTGTGAGGGCCGGGCACCCCTCTAGCACCATGACCCGGGTTATGAGGGCCGGGCACACCTTCAGTGCCATGGCCAGGGGTGTGACGGCCGGGCACCCCTTCAGTGACATGACCCGGGGTGTGAGGGCCGGGCACTATTTCCGCGCTATGAAATGGGGTGTGAAGGCCGGGCAACCCTACAGTTCTGTGAACCGGGGTGTGAGGGCCGGGCACCCCTTCACATGACCCCGGGTGTGAGGGCCGGGCACCCCTTCAGTGCCATGAATCGGGGTGTGAGGGCCGGGCACCCCTTCAGCACCATGACCTTGGGTATGAGGGTCGAGCAGCCCTTCAGTGCTATGACCCGGGGTGTGAGGGCCGGGAACCAATTCAACTACATGACCTGTGGTGTGAGGACCGGAGCCTGCACTTTTGAGATCAAACTTCCAGGGTGTGGGCGGAGCACCCAGATTAAGGTCTATGACCAGGGTGTAGGGGCCAGGAAGCCCTTGAGTGACATGACCAGGGGCGTCAATGGCCAGGCACCCCTTCGGTCACCCATGGAGCCGGGGTGTGAGGCCCGGAGCACTGGCAGGTACCAGAAGCGGGGTGTGGTGCGGGCACCCATTCAGTGCCATGGTCGGGGTGTGAGGGTGGGCACCCCCTTAGCACCATGACCCTGGAGTGTGAGGCTGGGCATGTTCAGTGCCATGAATCGGGGATTGGTGAGGCCACAGGGCACCTCTAGCACCATGACCCGGGTGGGTATGAGGGGTGGGCAACCCTTGAAATTGACATGACCCACGGGGTGTGAGGCCAGGCTTTTAGTGGCATGGGTGTGGGCGGGGCGCGCTCAATGACATGACCCGGAGAGTGGGCGAGCACCCGCACCGTGCGCCTGAACCGAAGGTGCTGAGGCCGTGCATATTCAGTGCCATGACCCGGCCTGTGAGGGCCGGCGCTGCCTTCAACCCTGGCCGGGGTGCGTGGCGGGCACCCGTTTGAGTGTATAATCGGTGAGGCGAGCACACCTTCAGTGCCATAACCAGGGGTGTGGCGGCAGGGCACCACTTTTCAGCTACATGACCCGTGGTGAGGGCCGGGAACCGATTCAACTCCATGACCTGGGGTGTGAGGCCGGGCACGCACGAGTCCATGACCCGAGGGGTGTGAGGGCGTGCACCGCTATTATTTATGACCCGGGGTGTGATGTCCAGGGGCACGCCTGACTCCATGACCCGGTATGTGAGGCTGGAAGCATCACCTCAACACCATGGCCCGGGGTGTGAGGCGAACTTTCAGCACCATGGCCGGGGTGTGGTGAGCACCCCTTCGTGGCCATGACCCGGTGTCAGGGCGGGACACCCCTCCAGAGGCCTATGGCCCCGTGGGGAATTGTGCTGGGGCCCTGCACCCTTTCAGTTACTTGCAGATAAAGGGTGTAAGGCCCAGGGCACCTCAGCACCATATGCAGGGGTGAGGGCGTGCACCCCGCTAAGTGCCGCCAGGGTGTGACGACCGGACACCGCTTCAGTGCCGGGGTGTGAGGGCCGCTAGTGACATGGGCAGGGGTGTGGGCCGAGGCACCCCTTCACATGACACGGGGTGTGAGGGCCGAGCACATGGTCATGACCCAGGGTGTCAGGGCGGACACCTCAGAACCCATGGCCCGTGGTGTAGGGCCGGGCACCTTCAGTGCCATGAATCGGGGTGTAAGGCGGGCACACCTCCAACACCATGTCCCGAGTATGAGGCCAGGCACCCCTTCAGTGCTATGTCCCAGGGGTGAGGGCCGACTGCACACAAGTCCACATGAACCAGGGTGAGGGCCGGGCACCCCTTCAATGACATGACCCGTAGTGGATGGGGCGGGCACCCACTTTCAGTGCGAAACCCGGGGTGTGAGGCACAGTCACTCCTTCAAGTGCCATGACTTGGTAGGCGGGCACCCCTTCAGCCCCATGACCCGGGTTGTGAGGACTGAGCACCCGTTTGGAGTCTCTATGACCAGGGGTGTGAGTGCGGGGAACCCCTTCAGTGACATGACCCTGGGCGTCAGGGGCCGGAAGGCACCTTAAGTACTGCGCGGGGTGGCCGGGCACCTTCACACTTGACATGGGGTGTGTGAGGCCGGGCACCTTCGCTCCATGACCCGTGGTGTGAGCGCCAGGAACCGCTTCAACCCCATGGCCTGGGGTGTGAGGCGGGCTGCCTGTGAGTCCATGACCCCGGGGTAGCATGTGGGCCGTGCGCTGGTGACATGACCCCGGGGTGTGAGGGCCGGGCACCCGTCAGCCCCACGACCCGGAGTGTGAGGGCCAGGCACCCCTTCAATGCCATGAACTGGGGTGTGTGGGCGGGCGCATTTCAGTGCCATGAAAGCGAGGTGTGTGAGGCCAGGCTCGATTTTAGTTCCGCGATAGGGGTGTGAGGGCGGGCATCCCTCAACACCTGCGGGGTATATGGGCCGGGCACCCCTTCAGTGCTATGACCCGGTGAGGCCGAGGCACCCGCTGTTGACATGACCCGGGGTGTGATGGCCGGGCACCCCTTCAAAGACATGACCGAGTGTGTGGGCGGGGCACCCTTTCTGCCATGACCCTGGGTGTGAGGGCCGGAGCTCGATTCAGTTCCATGAATCGGGGTGTGACGGCTGGGCACCCCTCTAGCACCATGACCCACGGGGATAGGGCGAGGGCACACCTTCAGTGCCATGGCCAGGGGTGTGGCAGCTGGGCAGCACAGTGCAATGACCCGGGGTGTGAGGGCCAGGCACCCCTTGTGACATGACAAGGGGCGTCAGAGGCCGAGCACCCCTTTCAATGCCATGAACCGGGGTGTGAGCCGAACACCCGTTTAGGTCTATGACTAGGGGTGTGAGTGCAGACCCCTTGGTGACATGACCCGAGTAGGGCGACGCACTAAGTACCATGAGCCGGGGTGAGGGCCGGAGCACCCCATCCAGTCCCATGAAGCAGGGTGTGAGTCCGGGCACCCCACTTCCTGGCCCGTGAGGGCTTGGCGCATTGAGTACGCAAAATAGAGTGTGAGCGACATGGCTATGACCCGGGGTGTGAGGAGCTGGGCATGATTCAGTGCCATGGAATCCCGGGGTGTGAGGCGGGCACCCCTCTAACACCATGATCGGTATGAGGCCAGGCACCCCGCGCCGTGCGCGATGACCGGGGGTGTGAGGGCCGGTCACTCCTTCAGATGTCACGGCCGGGATGTGAGGCGAGGAGCTCGATTTCGGTAGAAAAGATGGGGTGTGAGTCCAGGCACCCCTCAAGCACCATGACCCAGGGTATGAGGCCGGGCACCCCTTCAATGACATGACCCGAGTAATGGGCGGGCCCCTTTCAGTGCCATGAACCGGGATGTGAGGCCGGGCACCCGTTTAGGTCTATAACCAGGGTTTGGGCGGGCACTGGAGTGCCATGACAGGGGTGTGGCACGACGGGCACCGCTTCAGTGCCATGACCGGGGTGTGAGGGCCTTTGCACCCCTGCGGTGACATGAACCAGGGTGTGAGGCAGGCACACCTTCACATGACACGGTGTGAGGGCCAGGCACCTTTTCAGTACCATGACCCGTGGTGGCGGGAGCCGGGCACCTTTGAGTGCCATGAATCGGGGTGTGATGGCCGAGGCACCGCAGCTCCATGACCCGTGGTGTAGGCGCGGGAACGCTGGCCATGGCCTGGGGTGTGAGGCCGAGGCACCTGTGGTCCATGACCCGGGGTGTGAGGGCCAGGCACCCCTTTAGTGACATGTCCCGGGGTGTGAGGGCCGGGCACCCTTTCAGTGCCATGAAACGGGGTGTGAGGGCTGGGCACCCCTTCAGTGCCATGAAACGGGGTGTGAGGGCAGTGCACCCCTTCAGTGCCATGAAACGGGGTGTGAGGGCCGGGCTCGATTTTAGTTCCATGAATCGGGGTGTGAGGGCCGGGCATCACTCCAGCACCATTACCCGGGGTATATGGGCAGGGCACCCCTTCAGTGCTATGACCCGGGTAGTGAGGGCCAGGCACCCTTTCAGTGACATGACCCGGGGTGTGATGGCCGGGCAGCCCTTCAAAGTCATGACCCAGAGTGTGTGGGCCGGGCACCCTTTCAGTGCCATGACCCTGGGTGTGAGGGCCGGGCTCGAATTCAGTGCCATGAATCGGGGTGTGAGGGCCGGGCACCACTCTAGGGGGTGTGAGGGCCGGGCACCCTTTCAGTGTTATGAAACGGGGTGTGAGGGCCGGGCACCCCTTCAATGACATGACCCGGAGTGAGTGGGCCGGGCACCCTTTCAGTGCCATGATCCGGTGTGTGAGGGCCGGTCACTCCTTCAGTGCCATGACCCGGGGTGTGAGGGCCGGGCACCCCTACAGCCCCATGACCCTGGGGTGATGGCCCTGCACCCGTTTAGGTCTATGACAATGGGTGTGAGGGCCGGGCACACCTTCAGTGCCATGTCCAGGGGTGTGACGGCCAGGCACCGCTTCAGTGCCATGACCTGGGTTGTGAGGGCCGGGAACCGGGCACACCTTCAGTGCCATGGCCAGGGGTGTGACGGCCGGGCACCCTTTCAGCTCCATGACCCGTGGTGTGAGGGCCGGGAACCGATTCAACTCCATGACCTGGGGTGTGAGGGCCGGGCACCCTTTTAGGTCCATGACCCGGGGTGTGAGGGCCGTGCACCCCTTCAGTGAGATAACCCGGGGTGTGATGTCCGGGCACCCCTTCAGCTCCATGACCCGGTATGTGAGGGCTGGGCATCCCTCCAGCACCATGGCCCGGGGTGTGAGGTCCGGGCACCCCTCCAGCACCATGGCCCGGGGTGTGAGGGCCGGGCACCCCTTCAGTGTCATGACCCGGGGTGTCAGGGCCGTACACCCCTCCAGAACCATGGCCCGTGGTGTAAGGGCCCTGCACCCTTTCAGTGCCATGAATCGGGGTGTAAAGGCCGGGCACACCTCCAGCACCATGTCCCGGGGTGTGAGGGCCGTGCACCCCTTCAGTGCCATGGCCAGGGGTGTGACGACCGGGCACTGCTTCAGTGCCATGACCCGGGGTGTGAGGGGTGTCAGGGCCGGACACCCCTCCAGAACCATGGCCCGTGGTGTAAGGGCCGGGCACCCTTTCAGTGCCATGAATCGGGGTGTAAAGGCCGGGCACACCTCCAGCACCATGTCCCGGAGTATGAGGGCCGGGCACCCCTTCAGTGCTATGTCCCGGGGTGTGAGGGCCGGGCCCCCTTTCAGTTACATGAACCGGGGTGTGAGGGCCGGGCACCCCTTCAATGACATGACCCGTAGTGGATGGGCCGGGCACCCTTTCAGTGCCATGACCCGGGGTGTGAGGGCCGGTCACTCCTTCAGTGCCATGACCCGGGTGGTGAGGGCCGGGCACCCCTTCAGCCCCATGACCCGGGTTGTGAGGGCCGGGCACCCGTTTAGGTCTATGACCAGGGGTGTGAGTGCCGGGAACCCCTTCAGTGACATGACCCTGGGCGTCAGGGCCGGGCACCCCTTCAGTGCTATGAGCCGGGGTGTGAAGACCGGGCACCCCTTCACATGACATGGGGTGTGAGGGCCGGGCACCCCTTCAGCTCCATGACCCGTGGTGTGAGCGCCGGGAACCGCTTCAACCCCATGGCCTGGGGTGTGAGGGCCGGGCACCCCTTTAGGTCCATGACCCGGGGTATGTGGGCCGTGCACCGCTTCAGTGACATGACCCGGGGTGTGAGGGCTAGGCACCCCTTTAGTGACATGTCCCGGGGTGTGAGGGCCGGGCACCCCTCCAGCACCATGACCCTGAGTGTGAGGGCCGGGCACCATTTCAGGTAGCATGAAACAGGTGTGAGGCGGGCTCGATTTTAGTTCCATGAATCGGGGTGTGAGGGCCGGGCATCCCTCCTGCACCATTACCCGGGGTATATGGGCCGGGCACCCCTTCGGTGCTATGACCCGGAGAGTGAGGGCCAGGCACCCTTTCAGTGACATGACCCGGGGTGTGATGGCCGGGCACCCCTTGAAAGACATGACCCGGAGTGTGTGGGCCGGGCACCCTTTCAGTGCCATGACCCTGGGTGTGAGGGCCGGGCTCGATTTCAGTTCCATGAATCGGGGTGTGACGGCTGGGCACCCCTCTAGCACCATGACACGGGATATAAGGGCCGGGCACACCTTCAGTGCCATGGCCAGGGGTGTGACGGCTGGGCACCGCTTCAGTGCAATGACCCGGGGTGTGAGGGCCGGGCACCCCTTTAGTGACATGACAAGGGGCGTCAGGGCCGGGCACCCTTTCAGTGCCATGAACCGGGGTGTGAGGGCCGGGCACCCGTTTAGGTCTATGACTAGGGGTGTGAGTGCCGGGAACCCCTTGAGTGACATGACCCGGGGCGTCAGGGCCGGGCACCCCTTCAGTGCCATGAGCCGGGGTGTGAGGGCCGGGCACCCCATCAGTCCCATGAAACGGGGTGTGAGGGCCGGGCACCCCTTCACATGAACCGGGGTGTGAGGGCCGGGCACCCATTCAGTGCCATAAATCGGGGTGTGAGGCTGGGCACCCCTTCAGCACCATGACCCGGGGTGTGAGGGCTGGGCATGATTTCAGTGCCATGAATCGGGGTGTGAGGGCCGGGCACCCTCTAGCACCACATGATCCGGAGATGAGGCCAGGCACCCTGCCGAGTGCTATGACCCGGGGTGTGAGGGCCGGTCATCCTTCAGTGTCATGACCAGGGATGTGAGGGGCCTCGATTTCAGTGCCAAGAATCGGGGTGTGAGGTCCGGGCACCTCTCAAGCACCATGACCCCGGGAATGAGGGCCGGCCACCCCTTCAATGACATGACCTGGGGTGTGTGGGCCGGGCCCCCTTTCAGTGCCATGAACCGGGATGTGAGAGCGGGGCACCCGTTTAGGTCTATAACCAGGGGTGTGAGGGCCGGGCACACCTTCAGTGCCATGGCCAGGGGTGTGACGGCCGGGCACACCTTCAGTGCCATGACCCGGGGTGTGAGGGCCGGGCACCCCTTCAGTGACATGAACCAGGGTGTGAGGGCCGGGCACCCCTTCACATGACACGGGGTGTGAGGGCCGGGCACCTTTTCAGTAAAATGACCAGGGTTGTGAGAACCGGGCACCCTTTGAGTGCCATGAATCGGGGTGTGATGGCCGGGCACCCCTTCAGTTCCATGACCCGTGGTGTGAGCGCCGGGAACCGCTTCAACCCCATGGCCTGGGGTGTGAGGGCCGGGCACCCCTTTAGGTCCATGACCCGGGGTATGTAGGCCGTGCACCGCTTCAGTGACATGACCCGGGGTGTGAGGGCCGGGCACCCTTTCAGTGCGCAAACGGGGTGTGAGGCCGGAGCACCCCTTCAATGACTTATGACCCAGGTGAGTGGGCCGGGCACCCCTTTCAGTGCCATGAAACGGGGTGTGAGGCCGGACTCGATTACAGTTCCATGGTCGGGGTGTGAGGGCCGGGCATCCCTCAGCACCATTACCGGGTTATATGGGCCGGGCACCCCTTCAGTGCTATGACCCGGAGAGTGAGGGCCAGGCACCCTTTCAGTGACATGACCCGGGGTGTGAGGGCCGGGCACACCTTCAATGCCATGACCCGGGGTGTGAGGGCCGGGCACCCTTTCAGTGCCATGACCCTGGGTGTGAGGCCCGGGCTCGATTTCAGTGCCATGAATCAGGGTGTGAGGACCCGGCACCCTTCTAGCACCATGACACGGGATATAAGGGCCGGGCACCCCTTCAATGACATGACCCGGGGTGTGTTTGCCGGGTACCCGTTTAGGTCTATAACCAGGGGAGTGAGGGCCGGGCACACCTTCAGTGCCATGGCCAGGGGTGTGACCGCCGGGCACCCCTTCAGTGACATGACCCGGGGTGTGAGGGCCGGGCACTATTTCCGTGCCATGAAATGGGGTGTGAAGGCCAGGCAACCCTATAGTGCTGTTAACCGGGGTGTGAGGGCCGGGCACCCCTTCACATGACCCGGGGTGTGAGGGTCGGGCACCCCTTCAGTGCCATGAATCGAGGTGTGAGGGCCGGCCTCGATTTCAGTGCCATGAATCGGGGTGTGAGGGCCGGGCACCCCTTCAGCACCATGACCTGGGGTATGAGGGTCGAGCAGCCCTCCAGTGCTATGACCCGGGGTGTGAGGGCCGGGAACCGATTCAACTCCATGACCTGGGGTGTGAGGACCGGGCACCCTTTTAGGTCCATGACCCGGGGTGTGTGGGCCGGGCACCAGTTTAGGTCTATGACCAGGGGTGTGAGGGCCGGGAACCCCTTGAGTGACATGACCCGGGGTGTCAGGGTCGGGCACCCCTTCAGTGCCATGAGCCGGGGTGTGAGGGCCGGGCACCCCAGCAGTGCCAAGAAACGGGGTGTGAGGTGCGGGCACCCATTCAGTGCCATGAATCGGGGTGTGAGGGTCGGGCACCCCTTCAGCACCATGACCCTGGGTGTGAGGGCTGGGCATGATTTCAGTGCCATGAATCGGGGTGTAAGGGCCGGGCACCCCTCTAGCACCATGACCCGGGGTATGAGGGCCGGGCAACCCTTGAGTGATATGACCCGGGGTGTGAGGGCCAGGCACCCCTTTAGTGACATGTCCCGGGGTGTGAGGGCCGGGCACCCCTTCAATGACATGACCCGGAGGGAGTGGGCCGGGCACCCTTTCAGTGCCATGAACCGGGGTGTGAGGGCCGGTCACTCATTCAGTGCCATGACCCGGCCTGTGAGGGCCGGGCACCCCTTCAGCCCCATGACCCGGGGTGTG
The DNA here is from genome assembly GCF_018991925.1 of Homarus americanus. Lineage (NCBI taxonomy): Eukaryota > Metazoa > Arthropoda > Malacostraca > Decapoda > Nephropidae > Homarus > Homarus americanus. The sequence goes on along the minus strand of NW_024716623.1, from coordinate 1,418 downwards.
ATGGCCGGGCACCCGTTTAGGTGTATAATCAGGGGTGTGAGGGCCGGGCACACCTTCAGTGCCATGGCCAGGGGTGTGACGGCCGGGCACCGCTTCAGTGCCATAACCCGGGGTGTGACGGCCGGGCACCCTTTCAGCTCCATGACCCGTGGTGTGAGGGCCGGGAACCGATTCAACTCCATGACCTGGGGTGTGAGGGCCGGGCACCCTTTTAGGTCCATGACCCGGGGTGTGAGGGCCGTGCACCCCTTCAGTGACATGACCCGGGTTGTGATGTCCGGGCACCCCTTCAGCTCCATGACCCGGTATGTGAGGGCTGGGCATCCCTCCAGCACCATGGCCCGGGGTGTGAGGGCCGGGCACCCCTTCAGCACCATGGCCCGGGGTGTGAGGGCCGGGCACCCCTTCAGTGTCATGACCCGGGGTGTCAGGGCCGGACACCCCTCCAGAACCATGGCCCGTGGTGTAAGGGCCCTGCACCCTTTCAGTGCCATGAATCGGGGTGTAAAGGCCGGGCACACCTCCAGCACCATGTCCCGGGGTGTGAGGGCCGTGCACCCCTTCAGTGCCATGGCCAGGGGTGTGACGACCGGGCACCGCTTCAGTGCCATGATCCGGGGTGTGAGGGCCGGGCACCCCTTCACATGACACGGGGTGTGAGGGCCGGGCACCCCTTCAGTGTCATGACCCGGGGTGTCAGGGCCGGACACCCCTCCAGAACCATGGCCCGTGGTGTAAGGGCCGGGCACCCTTTCAGTGCCATGAATCCGGGTGTAAAGGCCGGGCACACCTCCAGCACCATGTCCCGGGGTATGAGGGCCGGGCACCCCTTCAGTGCTATGTCCCGGGGTGTGAGGGCCAGGCACCCTTTCAGTGACATGAACCGGGGTGTGAGGGCCGGGCACCCCTTCAGTGTCATGACCCGGGGTGTCAGGGCCGGACACCCCTCCAGAACCATGGCCCGTGGTGTAAGGGCCGGGCACCCTTTCAGTGCCATGAATCCGGGTGTAAAGGCCGGGCACACCTCCAGCACCATGTCCTGGGTATGAGGGCCGGGCACCCCTTCAGTGCTATGTCCCAGGGTGAGGGCCGGGCACCCTTTTCAATTACTCATGACGGGGTGTGAGGCCCGGTCACTCCCTTCATTGCCATGACCGGGGTGTGAGGCCGAGAACCCTTCAGCCCCATGACCCGGGCTGTGAGGGCCAGGCACCCGTTTGAGTCTATGACCCAGGGTTCAGTGCTATGTCCCGAGGGTGTGAGGGCCGGGCACCCTTTCAGTGCCATGACCCGGGGTGTGAGGACGGTCACTCCTTCATTACCGCGGCCAGGGTGTGAGGGCCGGGAACCCTTCAGCCCCATGACCCGGGCTGTGAGGCCGGAGCACCGTTTGGAGTCTATGACCAGGGGTGTGAGTG
>NW_024716622.1:0-8372 GCF_018991925.1 Homarus americanus | reverse complement strand
GGACAATCCTCTTTTCGAGCTTGACCAGCACGTGGTGGCTTGTAATATTATCTCGACTTGTTTATATGTTACAAATTCAATGCAGAATTTTTTCAATGTTTTGTTTTGTATAATATTTACTTATTCTAAGCTAAATGTTAACAAATAAATGACTTAAATAATACGAAAACAAACAAATAAAAGCGGAACTCCACCTAATATATACTGTATGTTACATTAAATAGGGATAATTTGCCATTAGTGATAACTTCTATGTATTTATCTTTTCTAGAAGCCTTTGACTGGCCATAAACGATCCTGTAGATCATAAATATACATATAAATGAATACCTTCATGCATAATGTAACCTGACCAGACCTAACCTAACTTAACCTAGTCTAGCCTAACCTAAACTAACGTAACCTAACGTAATCTAGCCTTGTTGTTGTTGTTGTTGTTGTTTTTGTTGTTGTTTTTCTCCTCCTCCTCCTCTGTATTATACCATCATCAACTAAATTAAAATTCAAACGCCTTAACCTTACACACTGTGACCCTGGGTTGGAGAGGTGGGATGGGGGAGGGCGGGGGAAGACTCACCTAAATCACCCAGCAGGCGCTTTGTGACACCCAACAAGTGACCTTTGGGTGGGGGCAGTTTTCTCGCCAGATCTAGACCAGTGGGCAGTGTTAACCTCCAAAGGTCACCGAGGCAGGAGTGACCTTTGGGAAGTTTTGGGACTATAAATAGTGTTGTAGGAGGTGGTGGTGGAGGTGGTAGGTTAGTGAAGTCCTTGGTGGTGGTGGTTTGTTGAAGAGGGTCTGTTTTTTTATTGTTTTTAAGTTTGTTTGATTGTTTTTATGTATGTTTGTTTTATTGTTTGTTTGTTTGTTTTGTTTTATTCTTCGTTTGTTCGATATATTGTTTGTTTGTTTGATTGCTTGTTGGTATGTTTGTTTGTTTTATTTTTTTTGTTTGTTTTTTAGAATGGTGTTTTTGTGGTGTCATTATTGCTTATGTTGTGTTGTTGCTTGCTTGTTTGTTTGTGATGTGTTGTTTGTTTGTGGTTGGTGTGTGTGAGAGAGAGAGAGAGAGAGAGAGAGAGAGAGAGAGAGAGAGAGAGAGAGAGAGAGTATCAACACAATTTCCATACCATATATTTACCAACAACTTTGTCATAACGTAACAGTGAGCCAGGGACTCTCTCTCTCTCCCTCTCTCTCCCTCTCTCCCTCTCTCTCTCTCTCTCTTGTGATAAAAAACTGATCGACTTGTACCTGTGGTTCTTGTTTGTGTTTTAATTGTTAATTTAATACAACTTTTTATCTTATTTCTAATTTCTACTGTTGTTCCAGCCACATGTTGTATTGTTAATAATAATAATAATAATAATAATAATAATAATACGGTATTTATAATAATAAAAATAATGATGATAATAATAATAATTGAGACGATAATTATTAAAATATGGAGGCAGGAGGAGGAAGAGGGAAGGAATGATGATAGTTGAGAAGATGACAATAGTAGTGATAATGCTGGTTGTGGTAGTGATGGTAATATTACACACGTAACAATAATGGTTGCCCTTTGTGTACGAGGTTGGCCGGCTCTAGAGCAACCTAGGCGTGAATTTGTTTAAGGTGTTAGAATCTGTCGCCAACACCACAACCACACCTTAAGTTAACGAGTTGTATGTCCCAGTTTCAATGAATAGTCCGAGAAGACCGGACAACTCGGCAACTGCACTGGCTAACCATTATTCCAGAATAAGATCCGCAAATCGATTAACATCCAGGTTCCCATTTACTGGTAAATAGAAAGCCAAATAACGTAAAAAAAAAATTCTCATAGTTTCACTCCGTCCGGGAATCGAACAGGGGTCCACTCGCTTGCAAGGCGAGTATGCTGACTATTACAGCACAGGTTGCCAAAATCACGTTTAGTAAAAAAATTTTTTTTTTTTTTCGTGCTGGTCAAGCCCCGACCAGAGGTTAGCTAGACCCCCGGACAACTCTTTCGGAGCTTGACCAGCACGTGGTATTGGTAATATTATCTCGACTTGAGTATATGTTACAAATTCACTTGTGAGTTTTTCAATGTTTTGTTTTGTATAATATTTACTTATTCTAAGCTAAATGTTAACAAATAAATGACTTAAATAATACGAAAACAAACAAATAAAAGCGGAACTCCACCTAATATATACTGTATGTTACACTAAATAGGGATAATTGGCCATTAGTGATAACTTCTATGTATTTATCTTTTCTAGAAGCTTTTGACTGGCCATAAACGATCCTGTAGATCATAAATATACATATAAATGAATACCTTCATGCATAATGTAACCTGACCAGACCTAACCTAACTTAACCTAATCTAGCCTAACCTAACCTAACGTAACCTAACGTAACCTAACGTAACCTAACGTAATCTAACGTAATCTAGCCTTGTTGTTGTTGTTGTTGTTGTTGTTGGTGTTGGTGTTGTTGTTGTTGTTGTTGTTGTTGTTGTTGTTGTTGGCCTCCGCCTCCTCTGCTTTATATCATCATCAACTAAATTAAAATTCAAACGCCTTAACCTTACACACTGTGACCCTGGGTTGGAGAGGGGGGATGGGGGAGGGCGGGGGAAGACTCACCTAAATCACCCAGCAGGCGCTTTGTGACACCCAACAAGTGACCTTTGGGTGGGGGCAGTTTTCTCGCCAGATCTAGACCAGTGGGCAGTGTTAACCCCCAAAGGTCACCGAGGCAGGAGTGACCTTTGGGAAGTTTTGGGACTATAAATAGTGTTGTAGGAGGTGGTGGTGGAGGTGGTAGGTTAGTGAAGTCCTTGGTGGTGGTGGTTTGTTGAAGAGGGTCTGTTTTTTTATTGTTTTTGTTTGTTTGATTGTTTTTATGTATCTTTGTTTGTTTTATTGTTTGTTTGTTTTTTGTTTTATTGTTTGTTGGTATGTTTGTTCGTTTTATTGTTTTTGTTTGTTTTATTGTTTGTTTTTTAGAATGATGTTTTTTGTGGTGTCATTATTGTTTGTGTTGTGTTGTTGCTTGCTTGTTTGTTTGTGATGTGTTGTTTGTTTGTGGTTGGTGTGTGTGTGAGAGAGAGAGTATCAACACAATTTCCATACCATATATTTACCAACAACTTTGTCATAACGTAACAGTGAGCCAGGGACTCTCTCTCTCTCTCATGATAAAAAACTGATCGACTTGTACCTGTGGTTCTTGTTTGTGTTTTAATTGTTAATTTAATACAACTTTTTATCTTATTTCTAATTTCTACTGTTGTTGCAGCCACATGTTGTATTGTTAATAATAATAATAATAATACGGTAATAATAATAATAAAAATAATGATGATAATAATAATAATTGAGACGATAATTATTAAAATATGGAGGCAGGAGGAGGAAGAGGGAAGGAATGATGATAGTTGAGAAGATGACAATGGTAGTGATAATGCTGGTTGTGGTAGTGATGGTAATATTACACACGTAACAATAATGGTTGCCCTTTGTGTACGAGGATGGCCGGCTCTAGAGCAACCTAGGCGTGAATTTGTTTAAGGTGTTAGAATCTGTCGCCAACACCACAACCACACCCTAAGATAACGAGATGTATGACCCAGTTTCAATGAATAGTCCAAGAAGACCGGACAACTCGGCAACTGCACTGGCTAACCATTATTCCAGAATAAGATCCGCAAATCGATTAACATCTAGGTTCCCATTTACTGGTAAATAGAAAACCAAATGTCGTAAAAAAAAATGCTCATAGTTTCACTCCGTCCGGGAATCGAACAGGGGTCCACTCGCTTGCAAGGCGAGTATGCTGACTATTACACCACAGGTTGCCAAAATCACGTTTAGTAAAAAATTTTTTTTTTTTTTTTGTCGTGCTGGTCAAGCCCCGACCAGAGGTTAGCTAGACCCCCGGACAACTCTTTCGGAGCTTGACCAGCACGTGGTATTGGTAATATTATCTCGACTTGATTTTATGTTACAAATTCACTTATGAGTTTTTCAATGTTTTGTTTTGTATAATATTTACTTATTCTAAGCTAAATGTTTACAAATAAATGACTTAAATAATACGAAAACAAACAAATAAAAGCGGAACTCCACCTAATATATACTGTATGTTACACTAAATAGGGATAATTGGCCTTTAGTGATAACTTCTATGTATTTATCTTTTCTAGAAGCTTTTGACTGGCCATAAACGATCCTGTAGATCATAAATATACATATAAATGAATACCTTCATGCATAATGTAACCTGACCAGACCTAACCTAACTTAACCTAATCTAGCCTAACCTAACCTAACCTAACCTAACGTAATCTAGCCTTCTTCTTGTTGTTCTTCTTGTTCTCCTCCTCCTCCTCCTCCTCCTCCTCTGCTTTATATCATCATCAACTAAATTAAAATTCAAACGACTTAACCTTACACACTGTGACCCTGGTTTGGAGAGGGGGGATGGGGGAGGGCGGGGGAAGACTCACCTAAATCACCCAGCAGGCGCTTTGTGACACCCATCAAGTGACCTTTGGGTGGGGGCAGTTTTCTCGCCAGATCTAGACCAGTGGGCAGTGTTAACCCCCAAAGGTCACCGAGGCAGGAGTGACCTTTGGGAAGTTTTGGGATTATAAATAGTGTTGTAGGAGGTGGTGGTGGAGGTGGTAGGTTAGTGAAGTCCTTGGTGGTGGTGGTTTGTTGAAGAGGGTCTGTTTTTATGTTTGTTTGATTGTTTTTATGTATGTTTGTTTGTTTTATTGTTTGTTTGTTTGTTTGTTTTATTGTTTGTTTGTTTTGTTTTATTCTTCGTTTGTTCGTTTTATTGTTTGTTTGTTTGATTGGTTGTTTGTTTTATTGTTTGTTGGTATGTTTGTTTGTTTTATTGTTTTTGTTTGTTTTATTGTTTGTTTTTTAGAATGATGTTTTTTGTGGTGTCATTATTGTTTGTGTTGTGTTGTTGCTTGCTTGTTTGTTTGTGATGTGTTGTTTGTTTGTGGTTGGTGTGTGTGTGAGAGAGAGAGAGACACAGAGAGAGAGAGAGACACAGAGAGAGAGAGAGCGAGAGAGAGAGAGAGCGAGAGAGAGTATCAACACAATTTCCATACCATATATTTGCCAACAACTTTGTCATAACGTAACAGTGAGCCAGGGACTCTCTCTCTCTCTCTCTTTCTCTCTCTCTCTCTCATGATAAAAAACTGATCGACTTGTACCTGTGGTTCTTGTTTGTGTTTTAATTGTTAATTTAATACAACTTTTTATCTTATTTCTAATTTCTACTGTTGTTCCAGCCACATGTTGTATTGTTAATAATAATAATAATAATAATAATAATAATAATAATAATAATAATAATAATAATAATAATAATACGGTAATAATAATAATAAAAATAATGATGATAATAATAATAATTGAGACGATAATTATTAAAATATGGAGGCAGGAGGAGGAAGAGGGAAGGAATGATGATAGTTGAGAAGATCACAATAGTAGTGATAATGCTGTCTTGTGGTAGTGATGGTAATATTACACACGTAACAATAATGGTTGGCCTTTGTGTACGAGGTTGGCCGGCTCTAGAGCAACCTAGGCGTGAATTTGTTTAAGGTGTTAGAATCTGTCGCCAACACCACAACCACACCCTAAGTTAACGAGTTGTATGACCCAGTTTCAATGAATAGTTCGAGAAGATCGGACAACTCGGCAACTGCACTGGCTAACCATTATTCCAGAATAAGATCCGCAAATCGATTAACATCCAGCTTCCCATTTACTGGTAAATAGAAAGCCAAATGACGTAAAAAAAAAAATGCCCATAGTTTCACTCCGTCCGGGAATCGAACAGGGGTCCACTCGCTTGCAAGGCGAGCATGCTGACTATTACACCACAGGTTGCCAAAATCACGTTTAGTAAAAAAATTTTTTTTTTTTTCGTGCTGGTCAAGCCCCGACCAGAGGTTAGCTAGACCCCCGGACAACTCTTTCGGAGCTTGACCAGCACGTGGTATTGGTAATATTATCTCGACTTGATTATATGTTACAAATTCACTTGTGAGTTTTTCAATGTTTTGTTTTGTATAATATTTACTTATTCTAAGCTAAATGTTAACAAATAAATGACTTAAATAATACGAAAACAAACAAATAAAAGCGGAACTCCACCTAATATATACTGTATGTTACACTAAATAGGGATAATTGGCCATTAGTGATAACTTCTATGTATTTATCTTTTCTGGAAGCTTTTGACTGGCCATAAACGATCCTGTAGATTATAAATATACATATAAATGAATACCTTCATGCATAATGTAACCTGACCAGACCTAACCTAACTTAACCTAATCTAGCCTAACCTAACCTAACGTAACCTAACGTAATCTAGCCTTGTTGTTGTCCTCCTCCTCCTCCTCCTCCTCCTCCTCCTCCTCTGCATTATACCATCATCAACTAAATTAAAATTCAAACTCCTTAACCTAACACACTGTGACCCTGGGTTGGAGAGGGGGGATGGGGGAGGGCGGGGGAAGACTCACCTAAATCACCCAGCAGGCGCTTTGTGACACCCAACAAGTGACCTTTGGGTGGGGGCAGTTTTCTCGCCAGATCTAGACCAGTGGGCAGTGTTAACCCCCAAAGGTCACCGAGGCAGGAGTGACCTTTGGGAAGTTTTGGGACTATAAATAGTGTTGTAGGAGGTGGTGGTGGAGGTGGTAGGTTAGTGAAGTCCTTGGTGGTGGTGGTTTGTTGAAGAGGGTCTGTTATTTTATTGTTTTTAAGTTTGTTTGATTGTTTTTATGTATGTTTGTTTTATTGTTTGTTTGTTTGTTTTGTTTTATTCTTCGTTTGTTCGATATATTGTTTGTTTGTTTGATTGCTTGTTTGTTTGATTGTTTGTTGGTATGTTTGTTTGTTTTATTATTTTTGTTTGTTTTTTAGAATGATGTTTTTTGTGGTGTCATTATTGTTTGTGTTGTGTTGTTGCTTGCTTGTTTGTTTGTGATGTGTTGTTTGTTTGTGGTTGGTGTGTGTGTGAGAGAGAGAGAGAGACACAGAGAGAGAGAAAGAGAGAGAGAAAGAGAGAGAGAGAGAGAAAGAGAGAGAGAGAGTATCAACACAATTTCCATACCATATATTTACCAACAACTTTGTCATAACTTAACAGTGAGCCAGGGACTCTCTCTCTCTCTCTCTCTCTCTCTCTCTCTCTCTCTCTCTCTCTCTCTCTCATATGATAAAAAACTGATCGACTTGTACCTGTGGTTGTTGTTTGTGTTTTAATTGTTAATTTAATACAACTTTTTTATCTTATTTCTAATTTCTACTGTTGATCCAGCCACATGTTGTATTGTTAATAATAATAATAATAATAATAATAATAATAATAATAGCAATAATAATAATAATAATAATAATAATAATAATAATAATAATAATAATAGCAATAATAATAATAATAATAATAATAATAATAATAATAATAATAATAATAATAATAGAGACGATAATTAATAAAACATGGAGGCAGGAGGAGGAAGAGGGAAGGAATGATGATAGTTGAGAAGGTGACAATAGTAGTGATAATGCTGGTTGTGGTAGTGATGGTAATATTATACACGTAACAATAATGGTTGCCCTTCGTGTACGAGGATGGCCGGCTCTAGAGCAACCTAGGCGTGAATTTGTTTAAGGTGTTAGAATCTGTCGCCAACACCACAACCACACCCTAAGTTAACGAGTTGTATGTCCCAGTTTCAATGAATAGTCCGAGAAGACCGGACAACTCGGCAACTGCACTGGCTAACCATTATTCCAGAATAAGATCCGCAAATCGATTAACATCCAGGTTCCCATTTACTGGTAAATAGAAAGCGAAATGACGTAAAAAAATAATGCTCATAGTTTCACTCTGTCCGGGAATCGAACAGGGGTCCACTCGCTTGCAAGGCGAGCATGCTGACTATTACACCACAGGTTGCCAAAATCTCGTTTAGTAAATTTTTTTTTTTTTTTTCGTGCTGGTCAAGCCCCGACCAGAGGTTAGCTAGACCCCCGGACAACTCTTTCAGAGCTTGACCAGCACGTGGTATTGGTATTATTATCTGGACTTGATTATATGTTACAAATTCACTTGTGAGTTTTTCAATTTTTTTTTTTGTATAATATTTACTTATTCTAAGCTAAATGTTAACAAATAAATGACTTAAATAATACGAAAACAAACAAATAAAAGCGGAACTCCATCTAATATATACTGTATGTTCCACTAAATAGGGATAATTGGCCATTAGTGATAACTTCTATGAATTTATCTTTTCTAGAAGCCTTTGACTGGCCATAAACGATCCTGTAGATCATAAATATACATA
>NW_024716621.1:0-20426 GCF_018991925.1 Homarus americanus | reverse complement strand
GAGGGTTGTTGTGTAGTTAGGGAGGTGAGGGTTGTTGTGTAGTGAGGGATGTGAAGGATGTTGTGTAGTGAGGGAGGTGAGGGTTGTTGTGTAGTGAGGGAAGTCAGGGTTGTTGTGTGGTGAGGTAGGTGAGGGTTGTTGTGTAGTGCGGGTGGTGAGGTTGTGTAGTGAGGGAGGTGAGGGTTGTTGTGTAGTGAGGGAGTTCAGGGTTGTTGTGTAGTGATGGATATGAGGGTTGTTGTGTAGTGAGGGAGGTGAAGGGTGTTATGTAGTGAGGAAGGTGAGGATTGTTGTGTAGTGAGGGTTGTTGTGTAATGAGGGAGGTGAGGGTTGTTGTGTAGTGAGGGAGGTGAAGGTTGTTGTGTAGTGAGTGCTAATCTTTAGGTTACCTGTCATACTATATCACCAAGCAGACACACACACAGACAGACAGACAGACAGACTTCCAACCATACAAACCGTCTCGGAAGATCAATTTCCTTGCCAAGTCCGGCCTCTCGTTCACGTGAGTGAGAAAAGGAAAGATCACAAAGGAACTAAGTGCCGAATATTGATTATCATTACACTGGGCGTCCGAGTGTGTGTGTATGTGTGTGTGTGTGTGTGTGTGTGTGTGCGTGTGTGTTTGTGTGTCACCAAAACTACTCTCACGACAAAGCATTTATCTCTTCTCCATTTAATGCCACAAGAACAATACAAAAGGTGTGTCTCTTAGTATCATGATGGGATTGATTTTTATTCCAAATTTATACGCGTCAGGATATTAATTCATTTATATCGTCTATTTTAATGTCAAGAAGATAATAATGTTCATGTCTGTTGCTGCTGTTCTTGTTCTCGTGGTCAGAAGTTAAAAGTGGTGAATATGTAGCATTGGTTGGTGTCGTTTATATGAGGGAGCATATAAAAGGGAGTATATTGAAGGGAGAATGTGTTTACTGGGTTGTGAGGGAGGGAGGGAGGAAGGATGAAAGATGGCGAGAGTCAGATGGAGATAATGACAGACAGGACGTAGAGTTGGAGGTAGGTGGCGAGAGAGAGAGAGGGGGGTGTTGGGGTGAGAATCAGGAGGTAGTGGCAGGGTGAGGTGGTAGGTAGTGGCAGCTGGTTGAGAGACTCCACCTGTCCCCCGCGGCACACCAGCTGTCCCTCACCGTCACCACCTCACTCAATATCATAACAAACAACACCAAATTAGGAAAACCATTAAGGATGGCCTAACAGGAGACTATGTATATGTGTGCATTAGAAGGATTTTTTTTTCATCCTCACATGGGCATTTTTTTCGTTTTTTGTTTTTTTTGATTAGACGCATTTTTTATGGGTTAATGGTCAGTGAGATGTGAAGTGAACTAGTCTGCTCTCTTGACTTACCTCTAAGTGATCTAAATTATACGTATATAAAGAAACATCAATCTATTATGAAAGGTCCAGGTAAATAAAGATCGTTTCCTGTGTGTATGTGTGTGTGAGTGTGTGTGTGTGTAATAATAAATAAATAATAATAATTGACGGTTTATTGAAAAAGTTCTGCAGCCCGAAGGCGGAAAATATACATTGGACAGAAATGACTTATTACATACATTGGTGGTTTAACAAAAGCCTTCATTAGAGAAAGGTAAAGGAACATACAGTGAACATATAGATTATTGTAGGTGTTGAACAGCAAAAACGTAGTGTAGTAACTCCCTCCCAGATGGTGTTAGGAGGAACCTCACGTGGTGTAGTAATTCCCTCACGGATGGTGTTATGAGGGGCCTCACGTGGTGTATTAGTTCCCTCACAGATGGTGTTATGAGAGGCCTCACGTGGTGTAGTAATTCCCTCACAGATGGTGTTATGAGGGGCCTCACGTGGTGTAGTAATTCCCTCACAGATGGTGTTATATGAGTGAGGTGTGGTTCCAGGCCTTCCTATCGTAGACGGATTAACACATCGCTGGTTGTTGGGTCTCATGGGCCGTTATCACTGGGTACCTGGGACCTCACTGTGTGAAGAAGGTTAACTTGGGTACTACTGTTACTGTTGAGTTGTTCTCACTGACTTAAGCACTGTTCACCACTGTTCACCTCTGTTTAACACTAGTTCCATTCCTTTCCTAAATGAAAGAGTAACTTCTGGCGAGAACATGTTGATATTCCGGTGGGGAGGAGGGTTCAGGGGAGGGAGTTGGTATGGGCCAACATAACAGTTGACCTGGCTGCTCCGAGAGTAGTGTGTGTGTGTGTGTGTGTGTGTGTGTGTGTGTGTGTGTGTGTGTGTTAGTACTCTGACGTGTTCACTTAATAACTTGTCCCTCAACAACGTCGATAAACAAGGGAGTAAATTTGTAGTTTATTTATAACTTGGTAGTGTACCCTCCTCCCCATGGCACTGATCGTCACAAAAGTTTTAGGTACACTTGTGGAAACACCGATACACACACTCACATAAACAGACACACACACTCACATAAATAGACACACACACACACTCACATAAACAGACACACACACTCACATAAACATACAGACACACACACACACAAAGACTGAATGCACCTAGTAATATCAAAACCCTCTTGTCATCCACCTACACTCCCTGAGATAAGAAGAGATAAAAGACAGACACACAAACGGAGATCCAACCACAAAAAAATTAACTCCTTGGATACAAAAAGGTTGGATAGCTCTTTCTTCCTCCACAGCCTTCCACAAAGACGAGAGAAGAAGGCAAAGGGAGTGTGGACCGTTTCTTCCAAGTCACAGAATACTTGAAACTTCCTCAGAGGGGCATGGTGGTGTTCTCGAGAGCTGAGGGCCTGGAGGGAAGGACTCTTACAGATGGTCAAAATAACCGCGAGTGGACCACCGTGTCTCATGCTTGGTCATGTGAGGGAAGTGAGCATCCTACAGATTGAGTCACGAACTATATCTTCTCTTCTGAGGCACCAAGTTGAGTGTCATGGTAGGATGTAGTATTTTAAAACATCATCAAGATATTCTAGTGTGGCGTCTGAGATCCATCTTGGCCACTGTTTAAACAACAAATCGCGCATAGAAGCACCGAAATGAGGATAACATTACACAAACACCTGAGAGTTGAAAGAGTGATACCTAAAGGGGGAGGGAAGAGTCTCCCAAAGGGCCACACCACAACCCACGGGAGGACCACTGTAATCTTTGGCCACAACAGGAACAAAGAACTATTCAACAACACCTCAAACGTAGACTGCTTTGACCTTCATTTTCTTTTGGTTTTGTATTGTCTTGTTGAAAACTCTAAGTCTACCTTCAGGATAAAACACACACACACACACACACACACACACACACACACACACACACACACACACACACACACACATCCTTGACCACCATCATGCTTCATCTTTATGACCAGTTAAACCAAGCACCTTCTTCAGAGGCACCAAGGATGCATCACACAAGCTCTTAAGGTATGTCGGAATACTTGAAGGGGGTCTCTAAGGCCTGTCGGGATACTTGAAGGGGGGGAAGATCTGTCGGGATACTTGAAAGGGAGTCTCTAACATATATCTTCACCACATCACAAAAAGATTCAATATCAAATCTGGCCAAGAATAAAGAGACGTTGTTTGGTGTCGTGTACTTAATGGGTGCTGGCTATTCCGCTGGGAGAACGTCTTTACACGCAGTCTGCAGTTAATTGCATGATTTTTTCTCTTCCCTCCTGGTCTAAGTGGTCTCAGTTCTTGCGTGTGTTTAATTATTTGCTTGTGGGTTTACATGTAGTCCATTGCAGCGTTTCCTCCAGGGTATATTTATTTCCTACGCTTTTTAGTGTACATTAAATTAGCCTTGTCTTCATCCTAGAGTCTATTATTCAGGTAAGTAATAATGTAATCACCGAGTCAGGTGTATAGTTGTGCATTAGTGTATTTTCCATTACAGGTGTTTTAGTGTATGTTTAATTGCCTACACCTACTTAATGACCTCCCCCTCCCCTTTCCAGTGTATATTTGATTACCTTCGTTCATTTAATTACCTGGGTATATTTAATTACCTGGATATTCTAACGATCTAATCACCTACCTTTGTATATCTGTTTACCTGTGTATATTTAATTAACCTGGATATTCTAACAACTTAATCACGTGCTATCTAGGATATATCTAATTGACTGTGTATACTTAATTATCAAGGCAACCTAATAATATATAATTCTCTCTCATCTACTGGAATTAATTGTAGTCAAAACTTTACCATCTTCATTATTACACTTATTAAAACTTGGTACAAATTGTGTGACTGTTCTGGTACAACTATATTTCCTGATTCTTGTCATAAAATATATTTCGGTCGATTTATTTATTTAGTCAGACTTTCATTTGTTTATTCGTGTCTATTTTTGGGGAAATTTTATATTCTGAATAAAAGATAAAAATGACTAAATAAATATTACAAGGATTTATAATAGATTAATTCATTTTACAACAAATACGAACTTGTTGTCAAAACGAAGAATGACAAATGATTCCTTAGTATAGAAAACGAATAAATAAAAAAAAATAAAAAATCTAGTTAACAGATTAAAAACACATTTCCTGGTCTGTCACTGAATATATATATCTACATTTAATCAAGAAATGTTTATAACAAATCTGAAAATTAAGTAATATGCACATTATTCCCTCCAAAGAGTATCAATATAATTTTGTGGTAGAAAATACGACACAATGGGCGAAGGATTCTGACGACCTTACCGAGACAACAGGAGTCACAGTGTTCATTTTGCAGCGAATAACATTAAGTGGTCTTACTGAAGCTAAATACAGTATATATTTATTAAATTATCATTAATAACTACAAATACTTGAAATTATAACAAAAGAAGATCATTACAGAGATTTAAAACACATATTTCTTATTACTAATTAGATCTAAAACAAATAATAAGCAATATTTCAAGAGAGAAAAACAAAAGAGGTGGACCACGAACAACAAGACGGAAGTAAAGACTCTCTCTCTCTCTCTCTCTCTCTCTCTCTCTCTCTCTCTCCGTATTAAGTGTATGACGTATAATATACACCAGATAAGGGTGTTTGTATAGTTAGTATAAATGCAAAAAAAAAAAAATTCTTTAGCCAATTTCGTAAAAAAACCCCTAAGTAACACACACACACAAGCAGATAGATAGACAGAAACACAGAAACCGATAGACAGATAGACAAACAGACACAGACAGACAGACAGACAGACACAGACAGACAGACAGACACACTCCCCTTGTTATACTCTGCTCAGTCAGTTTAAGAAGGATATTATGTAGATTTATCATCGTGTTATTGAAGACGATTCGGCCATTTATTCTCCTCATTTATTTCTGATATGAGATTAAGAGAAACTTGAAACGTAATTGAACGAGAGAATAGATCAAGGGTGATGGATGCTCTCTCTCTCTCTCTCTCTCTCTCTCTCTCTCTCTCTCTCTCTCACACACACATTCATAGTATTCAGACGGTGATCCTGTCCTATCCTGTATAAACACACGTAAGCGAAAAGCACTCAGGCATACATACACACACACACGCACACGCACACACACACACACTAATAATAATAATAATAATAACAATGGCTGCTTCTCATGTTCAAGGCTGCCCTGCTGAGAGCCATTTAGACGTGAATTTGTTTAAGGTGTAAATGCTGTCGACAACACAACGACCACACTCTGAGTTAAAGAGCTGTATGACCCAAACCAAATAATAATCCGAGAAAGATCTGACAACTCGCCAACTGCACTGGCTAACCATTACCTAATTTCACCCTGCCCGGGAATCGAGCCCAGGTCCATTCACTTACAAGGCGAGCATGTTGACTATATACACCACTTAAGTTTTTTGTAATAGTAAACACAATTTTAGACACATACACAAACATTTACAAAGAACATTATTAATTCACACATAGTTGAGTGAGTGTGTGTGTGTGTGTGTGTGTGTGTGTGCATGTGTGTATGTGTGTGTGTGTGTGTGTGTGTGTGTGTGTGTGTGTATGCATGTGTGTACATCGAGTTATTTAAGAGTGATATTATCAGAGGTTCATAAAGCTCATCATTACCGGTAATTTTCTATTTTTAATCCCTAAAATTGGACAAAGTTTTAACCTGAAAAATATTACTTTAATCATGACACAAAAACCCTGAAGAAGAGAACAACTAATTCTTATAAAAGTAAATAACTATCATACTTTTATGTCTGTCTGTGTCTGTCTGTCTGTTTGTCTGTCTGTGGAATAGTTCTCGATCTTCCTCCCAAGACAGACCTTAATACCTCCCTCTTCTTTTTCTTCCTCCTCCTCCTCCACATACCTATTGTCCTCTTCTTCCTCCTCTACATCCCTCTTCTCCTCCCCCCCCACCATAACACCATAATGATAATCCCTCATAAGCCACCCCATTATAACCAATTTTCATCGCTACGCTCAACAAATCATAAACTGTTGAGGGGCCTTCAGGTTAGGTCAGGTCAGGTTAGGTTAGGTCAGGTCAGATCAGGTCAGGTTAGGTCAGGTCAGGTTAGGTCAGGTTTGGTTAGGTTCTCAATGGCTCAAAGCAAATTAGAATACCGTGGTCAGGGATGCTGTACAGGTGCATTCCATAATCCCATTGGTATTAAAGGTGTGGGAGGATTAAATTATTTTATATCTATTTACGGAGTTACATAAAGTTCCTTAATATCCAATACCAATATTTACAAACACTTCCTTGTATTATGGAGTGAAACTTGATGTTATTTTGGCGATATTTATAATAAAGAGAAATGTTCGCTGACTCTAAACCAAAGATGTGATAAATGAACGTACATACAGAACAGCTGCCGCAAGCAAAAAATTATACCATACTAATTTTTTAAGGTCATAGGTCAAAACTCAAGGTCAAACTTTTTAAGGTCATAGGTCAAAACTCAAGGTCGGACTTTTTAAGGTCATAGGTCAAAACTCAAGGTCGGACTTTTAAGGTCATAGGTCAAAACTCAAGGTCGGACTTTTTAAGGTCATAGGTCAAAACTCAAGGTCGGACTTTTAAGGTCATAGGTCAAAACTCAAGGTCGGATTTTTTAAGGTCATAGGTCAAAACTCAAGGTCAAACTTCCGATAAACTAAAAAAATAAATGAATTGTAGTTATTGTATTAATATACATCACTAACCACTATACTGTACAAGTCATTGTTTATAAATTTCTGAGACTGATTAACTACGGAAAATATGAGTCAGATAAAAAGATGAGAAAGTCACCGTTACTAGAGAGCTAAATTGGCCAAGATACCACAAGACAAGGTAAAAGAATACAGGTGAATACTGAACAAATTTATCATACAGGTAAGACAGAAATTTTCTTAACCTAGTATTATTCCTGGATGCTTTAAGTCAGCACACGATGACGCACACACACACACACACACACACACACACACAAGGACTTAAGCTGAGTCAGAGATCAAAGTCAAACCATCACTGGTACAATACGACTCTCAACATGGGTTTACAAAGGGAAAATCTTGTCTAACAAACCTGCTAACGTTTTTTAGGAAAGTCTTCGAGGTAGTAGATAATGACGAAAATTACGATGATATTTACTTACACTTTAGCAAAGCATTTGACAGAGTACTGCATCAGAGGCTTCTGAGAAAAATTAAGGCTCATGGTATCGAGG
Source organism: Homarus americanus (assembly GCF_018991925.1). NCBI lineage: Eukaryota > Metazoa > Arthropoda > Malacostraca > Decapoda > Nephropidae > Homarus > Homarus americanus. The sequence goes on along the minus strand of NW_024716621.1, from coordinate 12,751 downwards.
GGAAAGTTTTAAATTGGATAAAATCATGGCTCACCGATAGAACGCAGAGGGTCAGCGTAGATGGTGTTAAATCTGAGTGGGGCCGTGTAACCAGTGGGGTTCCCCAGGGGTCAGTACTTGGCCCACTCTTGTTCATAATCTACATAAACGATTTAGATACTGGGATCAGCAGTGACATACAAGTTTGCGGATGACACCAAAATAGGGCGGCAAATTAATTCAGGGCAGGATGCAAATGCATTACAGGAGGATCTAAATAAACTGCAGGGGTGGTCTGATAAATGGCAAATGAAATTCAACACCAGCAAGTGCAGCGTACTTAATATTGGAAGAACAAATACTTATAATGTATACAGCCTTAACAACATCAACCTAGAGAAGTCGACTTGTGAAAGAGACCTAGGGGTACTTGTAAGCCCGGACCTACGGCCTAGAAAACAGTGCGTTAATGTTCGAAATAAGGTAAACAGAGTATTGGGTTTTATATTCAGTGTAAGTGACAAGAGGCAGAGGTCTGCCGCAACTATATCTTCAGGCTTAGTTGTTAGCCGCACCTCGATTATGGTGGTCTCAGCCTTATTATAGAATGGATATAAATCTACTAGAGTCGGTGCAGCGAAGAATGACAAAAATGATTCCGGGACTTAGAAACCTTCCGTTATCAGGATAGGTTAAAGAAACTTAACTTGGCATTCCCAGAAAGACGAAGAGCAAAGGGGAGATAAGGATAGAAGTATTTGGCGGGTGGAAAGAATCAATAAAGCGATATAGATAGTTTCGCAATATCCGAGCAGGGATAGGACCGGAGCAACGGATTCGCTGGGATAAGTTTAGGTTTGTGGAGGAGATAGGAAGAAACTGGTTCACAAATAGGGTGGTGGACGAGTGGAACAAGCTTAGCAACTTTGTAGTAAGTGCGGGAACTCTGGAAAGTTTCAAGAGGAGGCTAGATAGATTCATGGATGATCGAGAGTGGTAGTAACTCTCGACAGGAGCTGCCATGCACAGGCCAACCGGCTTATTGCAGACTCCTTATTTTCTTATGTTCTTATGTTTGTGTTTTAGAATATCTCAAGGGGAGGAAGACCAGACTTACAGAACAGGTATAACATGAAATACCTTTTGAGAGTTATAGGTCATTATCAAAAGGTCACTGGAACTATACATCACTATTAAATTGTTTCCACTGCTTTTGTTGAAGTTATTTAGTAATATATATTGATACAGAGATAACATGGAGTGACCTGTTGCCACCTGGATTACACGATATTAATTTTGTTACCTTTATTGTTAATATTGTCAGTAGGTAAGAATTTACTATTGTTACTATTATTGTTAACCATATTGGCGGGGATATTTTGTGTGAATCGTTGTTGGTTGTAAGAGTAAGGGTGGCTAAGAATATCCGGACTCACCTGAAGATTAGCCCCCCTCCCCCAGGCAAGGGATTCTAATAATTATATAATCCATAAATGATACAATTGCAAATGTCTTCTGGCCTCAGACTTAGTGGTTACGGTCCATGAAACAAACAACAGGATTACGGACAATATTAACCAAAGAGAGATTAAATATCGAAAAAGGTCAACAACAGATTACTACTCCAGTATTTTAATCTCTAGAGACGAAGATATTAGCTTTTACCGTAATAACATCAAATGCAAAACTAAACATCCACGAATAGACGAATGACGATAAAAAAAATGCACACTGTGTTTTGCCAGAATTTCGACAGATTTGTATTTTAATTTCGACAGATTTGTATTTTACTCCTTAATACCGACTTGGCATTTAATTCTCAGTCAGAGGTTTTAATTAAAAAGAATATATAATCCTTTCATGCAATAATACTATATATATAAAACTGGTGGAGGCAAAGGTTAAACCAGTTTACACACTAATTGACCCTCAGGCAATTATAATCCTCGCCAGAGTTACCTTTACAAAGAACGCCAGAGTCTTTATAAACAAACCGATATATTGGTGTTAAAGGTTCGCTAGGTTTAGGAGCCACGTCATTTGTTGTCATTACGATCGTCATTTGTTTTTCTTGTGTCATGAGTAAGCGTTGTGCCATCGTGTGTGATTTATCTAAGTAGAAATAATGTCGACTACCTGTCAAGGGGGAAGGTGAAATTTCATAGTGATATTGTGTATTAGTCTTCCCTGATATTGCAACAAGTTTTAGCCATTAATAAAAAAAAATATGTTTAGCTCTTTACAAGGACACACACACACCCAAACACACCGAGAATACTGCAGGAGGTTCACACATGCAACTTGGTGAAGGGAAACGGTATATACACACGTTGAACAAGAACAAAGGACACGCCAGAGTTCAACGATAGACTGAACAGTGGATATTATGTTGAACTTCAAATTATATTTCTCGAATTTGAACAAGATCCGTCTCAATATCCTAGGGTATATACGTGTTGTAGATGGACCTAAAACACTACTGTACATCGTAAGTTCCGTCAACACCCCCAAAAGAACTCACATCTCAAGAATAATATAAGTTTTAGTTGATCTTACATTAAGTTCTCTGATTTAAATACAGGTTCTATCTCGACATCCCATAGCTGACTCACCACCTCGCTAGAAACAGATGCGTCGCGTGTCTAGGGGAGGACAAGCAGACACCAGGCACCACAAGTTATGGACCCATCTAGGACCTGGGCGTGTTATTAAGTAAAGCACAACCGGAGGACCACACGCGACTCCCGGGCACTCAACTCCTGTGAAAATTTGCCCAGGTGCATTTTTTTGCTCAGGGGGAAGAGGGGACGGGGAAGATGGAAGGAAGCAATGTAAAACTTAATGATTTGTGTTGTGACAGTCGTGTTAAGGAGGTCAGGTATATATGTAGGTATGTAAATAACTCAATCAAACTAAAGAAAACAACAACAGCAAGAAAAAGAATAATAATAAGAATAATAATAAGAATAATATAACATACAGTACACTCCAGCTAACAATCCCGAACATAAAATATTTTTCAACCAACAAAATATGAAGAAAAAAATCTCTTCCATTTATATCTCAGTTTCTATAAATTTTTGGAGGTAATTTAAAACGCTATTACAGATCTATTGTCCTGATTTAAGTGAAAGCAAGAAAGTAATAAAATGGTAAAGTAAGAGGAGTGAAAGTATTTATATTTTTAACTTGTACTTGGTGTGTGGTGTAAATATTTGTTACTTTGTATAATGGATGGTCATGCATGTTTGCGTATTCTTAATTAACGAAACAAGATGTGATGTCGTGTGTGTGTGTGTGTGTGTGTGTGTGTGTGTGTGTGTGTGTGTGTATAATATCTTTTAACAAAATGCCAATATTCACAGGTTTATATAGATCATTTTCATCCTTTAATACAGTATAAACTACACAAGATATATTTTTATAAGCCCTAACCTAACCTAACCTAACCTAACCTAACCTAACCTAACCTGTGTAAGTTATAGGTCAGTGTTTATGATACGAGGTCCTATGATTTGTTATATTTCACACATTAAACTTAAGTCTGATTTTTTTGCATTCTTTCATGTATAATTTCGTATAATATCAGTATGTTCGTTTATTATTCACAAATTATATCAAGATGTATAATTTTCATCAATAATATCTGAATACTTTACCCTGAAAGTTGTCACAGAGTTATAGTTTTAAAATTCTGTCTTTCAGTGAATTCATCTTTAATGTGCTGCATTTTATTTTCCTCGCTGACTTAATTCACTTTCTAATTGACTTGTGATGTAAATTATAAAAGTTCTCTTGACAACTAATTATTTCTCTCCACCAACATCTGTTCATCTACGACTTTAGAAAATGTTGTACAACTTTTAGGTTAGGTTAGGTTTATAAGAACTATCCTACTTGAGTCTTTCTACAGGTCCGACTTGACTTGTGTGCCTGTAGTAAGTAATTCAGTAATTATATTAGCCTTGATTTGTTTACTAGAGCTCTAACTACTCCTCCTTGATGACTGGTTACATAGGCCCTGGGATCAAGAGGCACCAGTCGCAATTGGCCCCAGTCCCAACATGCACCAATTCTAATAGGTACCAATCCCAATTAACCCCAGCCCTAATGGTTAAATTTAAGCAGCTTAGATTTTATCCCGGCTAATTACTGGCCCTATTAGGTCTAGGTCCCATTAGAACAACTAGGGCCAATTAAGACTCTGGTCCATTAGAACTTGAGCTCAATTCACCTGCAGTCCTCCTCATTACCTCTTGGACTATTCTCAAGTACGACTCCATTTGCTAACACTTTACGTATATTAACTAAATCACCCTTGAGGACAAGTGATGGGGAAATCGATGAGTATGAATCATTAATACTCCTCTGGGTATTAATGACGCCTTGAGCTTGATGACAGTAATCAGTGAGAGTAATATTTTACCCATCAGAGTACAATCAGCCGAACCGTGTTGTATGATTTCTTTTGTTTGAGTACTCGATTTTTAAAGACGATTCAATTTATTTAAAGATTAATTATGAAGGCGTTGAATAATTGGGGTTTGAATTATTTAGGAAATTATATTAAATGGGTTCAAATTTGTACCTAGAGGGTTAGTGAATTGTATTGGTAGGTTCTAGTAAAACGCACTCAAGTGGATGGAGAATCGTACTCAGTCATATAAAAAAAATAATGTGTTAAAATTGAAGGCTTATAAAAACGTACTCCAAGAATTATAAAACTAGATATACAAAGCCTACCTACAGTATCGTCCACAATCTTAATCCAGTAGTCTAAATATAGTACTCAAATATAAAAAAAAATGCAAAAACAGTTAAGTAATCTAACTCAGAATTGTTCATCTCTCCGAGTACTATTTCTAACCCTTTGAGTACAACAATTATAAAACCATGTATTCTCAGTACCACTAAATTCACTGACTGTACAATTTGGAAGTTATAAATAACGCTTAGAGCCAACACTAACAATTTTTTTCGGTGAACTGCTGCGCCCTTGAAGCGTTTTATAAGCTTTAAGTACTGCCGAGTGGCTACAGGGCTCGCCTCCCGTCCTAAGGGTCGATGAATCGATCCCAGAACCCTCCCCAACCACCCAGCTCTAAATGGGTACCTAACTTTACATTTGGGAAAGTGAAGGCGGGAGAGTTCAGTGCCAGCCACGGTGCCTCCTTGAATACCACAGGCTTAGTTTAGAGTGTGTTGTATGCACAATGTCCCTAGAAAGCAGTCATGATTATAAGAACCAATTTCGTCTTTCACTGCTTTTGAAGGCTATTGACTTAAGGGGAGGGGGGGGAGTGACATGCGTGGCCTAGAAGGGCGGACAGGTGTAACGCTTGTCATTAATTAATAAAGAGCTTGTAAGCTGGTAAGATTAATTAGTGGAGGAATACGTCTCCTTTGTGAGTCAGCTTATTCACAACTTGATAACTCGGTTAAGCGCGATGTTTCCAGAAGTTGCTAACCATGTTAACAAGTTTAGCAAAGACGGTGACTATCGTGAGTGACTTTGGCTCCTCCTCGATAACAAAAGTCAACTTGTTATCTCAGCGTTCACGTAGAGCGGGGAATCATTAGTTTAGGCACAGCGGGTGTTTCGCATAGTGTATGTGTCTTAATATAGGCATAGTTTATGTGAGTATATGTTTGTTAGCATAGCATGTGTGTCTCAGTGTTGACATGCCGAGTATATCTCAGTTTTGGCATAGCGTGTGTAGTGCATTCCAGAGGCAGGCGAAGATTTACACCCTCAACTGACTGGGTTTCGTGTGTATTCCACTACAACAACGAGCATTGCCCAGCGTGCTTGTTCAGTTTACCTTCATCGCTCTTTAATACGTGGGAACAACACAAGAGGCGGTTTTCTGTACAGTCTTACAACACCAGTGACGATCAATCCTGTGTCGTCCAGGGCAGAGTTGGATCCTGACATCAATTATACAGACATTCCACTCCACCAATTCTATTTATCTCATTCCACTCTTAGGTAAGGTGGATCAAAGGGTATAGAAACCTAGAAGGGGGAAATAACATTGGTGGAAAGCTAGAGTGGAAACCGACAGGAAAATACCTCCCCCTCCCCACAAAAATATTTAACACACGGGTAGAAAAATCAACACACATTGTATATATCCTGACTTTACACATGTAGTATACCAAGTGAATCTATAACACCCACGGAGATTCACAACACTTCAAACTAAACTATCTTACAAAACCTAACGTGTCCTTAATTAGATCAGGTTGGGTATAGTGATTCTATTTCATCAGGTGAGGGTTGGGAAGCCTTGTGTTCTCCCGTTAAAGGACTAGCTTGTTACCTATGCCTCTAAACCTTTTTTAAAACACAATTATGATTAGATTAGGTTAGGTTAGGTTAGGTTAGGATAGGATAGGTTAAGTTAGATTGGGTGAAGTATGGTTAATCCGTGAATTAAAACAAAATTTTTTATCTTCGTTTCGTTAATCTGACAATTTATTTTCGTGGGAGTATCAACAGCAAGAAGCACCAGGGTTGTATGCAGAGATGGGGGCCACAAGCATAATGAATTAACGAGCTTCAAACACTAAACAACCTTGAATGACAGACCACAAACGACACAATCTCTTCCCCTGATAACACTAATTACTAAAAAAAAAATATACCAGATTAAACTCTTCTTATACACAGGAAGAGCCAAGAGTGTTTAAAGGAAGTTAGTTTGATTTTTTATAATATCAGTAAAATCGATTCTAACATTACAAAGTTGTTTATCCGTCAAAGACTTTTTATGCATTTTATAATTTTATATTTATTCCCCGATATCCTGAGTATGTCCATTCGTGTGTTCGGTTCCGTGTATGATCATGTGTTATTGTGTTCGTGTGTCGTCCGTAGGTTCGTGTGTTCATCTTTCTAGGAAGGAAGTTTAACCCTGACAGCTTGAATAAAGGACCCTGGCCAAACTTTGTACCTGACATGAGCCAACCTAACCTAAACACAATTTAAACTAAACTGAACAGGACTAAACCATGCTGCTATCTATCTAAATTTTGTCAAGCTCAAATAATCCTTGTCACCACTGTCATACACCCATCAACCCACAGTCATACACCCACCAACCCACAGTCATACACCCACCAACCCAGTCATACACCCATCAACCCACAGTCATACACCCACCAACCCACAGTCATACACCCACCAACCCACAGTCATACACCCACCAACCCACAGTCATACACCCATCAACCTACAGTCATACACCCACCAACCCACAGTCATGCACCCACCAACCTACAGTCATACACCCATCAACCCACAGTCATACACCCACCAACCCACAGTCATACACCCATCAACCCACAGTCATACACCCACCAACCCACAGTCATACACCCACCAACCCACAGTCATACACCCATCAACCCCACAGACTACATCCACCAGCCCACAGTCATACACCCACCAGCCCACGGTCGCCACACCCATCAACCCCACAGTCATACACCCCACCAGCCACAGTCATGCCACCCACAACCCCACAGTCATACCCACCAGCCACAGTCATACACCCGCAACCCACAGTCATACACCCACCAGCCCACAGTCATACACCCACCAACCCACAGTCATACACCCATCAACCCACAGTCATACACCCATCAACCCACAGTCATACACCCACCAACCCACAGTCATACACCCATCAACCCACAGTCATACATCCATCAACCCACAGTCATACACCCATCAACCCACAGTCATACACCCACCAACCCACAGTCATACACCCACCAACCCACAGTCATACACCCATCAACCCACAGTCATACACCCACCAACCCACAGTCATACACCCACGGTAACACGTTGCAGTTACAGTCCAAACTCCTTGTACACTTGAGGGCGGTTGACAACATGTGAACGCTGCTTGCATTATAAAGTGTCAGAATAAAAACTAAAAAAAGAAACTCCGATACTAAGAAAAAACTGAGTAAATTAATGTTAAAATATCAATCTACCTTACCTACATCACCTCCTTAAGTAGATGGTATATTATCCAGCATGTCCAGGGAATATTGTCTAAAATAATACAGTATAATTGGTTATTTTACTTCAATTATGACCTTGTGTGATAATAGGACATAGTACCATAATAAACCTTTTCTCAAACTGTTAAATAACTCAACAAAAATAATAATAATCCATTCTAAACAACGGATTATCAGACGTAGATGTCATAATTCAGCTCATCATTATTATCCATACACTCTCGTGTAAAAATTCCACCGTCAAAATTTGTATTGTCGGAAGAAGTTTTACTGTCTGAATGTCTGTCTAATTCTACAAAAACTCTCCGTTAGTATCCGTCTATTTCCTCTGTTACCTCATCACTTAAGAGTATTACAAAATGTTACCACTTACTGTAACACCTGATGTGCATACTCATATTTATAATCCTGTGTATTTTGTAACTGAAAGAAAATACAGGTACAGGAATATTTAGTTACTCTTGCGGTATACAAAATCATACATCTATCTATCTATCTACTGTATCTATCAGTTGACCTCTGACCCAGCTTGGAGAAGGTCGTGCCCGAAAGTGCTCCCGTTAGAAACCAAGGAAAATGGCCGCCTTGGATCGTTGTGTCGTGGGGGAAGAGGAGGGGAGTGTGGGGAAAGACGACCTCCTTGCCACTCTGTTAAGGCAGCTGGGGCAGTTGAGAAGTGAGGTTGACACTCTAAAGGGGGAAAATGAAGCCCTCAGGACGGAACTCCTTCAGGTAGGTGTCCTGCCTAGCAGGACACCTGCGAAGGAGGAGCAGGCGTGGAGAGTGGTTGTCTCCAAGGGGACTAGGGTCAGGCTCAGAAAAGCTGACCAGGGTGTGGAGTGTAGTAACCCTTACCAGGTGCTGCAGGAAGCTGGCGAGGAAGAGAAGAGGCAGGACGGTATGGATCAAGGAGAGGAAAGGGCAGTTGTACAAACCCTGCCCACAGGTAAGGTCGTGGTAGTTGGTGACAGCCAGGTGAGGTTTATGGATAGGGCTTTTTGTAAGAGAGATAGGAAACGTAGGACTAGGGTGTGTTTTCTTGGGGCTGGGATAGGGCATGTAGCCGAGAGGTTAGACAGGGTTTTGTCAGGGGAGGGTACCAATCCAGTAGTGTGTCTTAGTGTGGGAGGAAACGACATAGGTAAGGTTAGGAGTGAGGAACTTTTCAAGAGGTATAGGGAGGCGCTGGGGAAGATTAGAGATAGGGGAGGGATCCCGATAGTGTGTGGTGTCTTGCCTAAAAGAGGGGTTGGTCGTGAATGGCTGTCCAGGGCAATTGCTATAAATTGCCGACTGGAAAAACATTGTGCAAACAATGGTTGGGCATTCATTGATAACTGGCAACGATTCTATGGCAACGACTACCTGTACTGTCGCGACAGAGTACACTTGTCTCGTGAGGGGGTAAAGAGGGTTGTATGCATCCCTGGAGCGTGAAATTGTCACTCAGAAGGGGGGGTTTCGCCAGTAGAGAGGGGTCGGGGAAAGTGGGAGTCAAAAAACAAGCAGGTCCTGGGAAGTAAAATTAGTTGCTCAGGACAAGGGGTAAAACAGAACCAGGGAAGGGTAGGTTTAAATGTATACTATACAAACAGTAGGAGCGTTAGAAATAAAATAGACTTGCTGAGAGCGGTTGTATATACCGAGAATGTAGACGTCATAGCTATCACCGAAACTTGGATGAATCTGACGAGCAAAATTTTTTTATCAGAGTACCACATAGAAGGGTATAACCTTTTTCACAAGGACAGGGAAGGTAGGAAGGGGGGAGGGGTCGCACTCTTCGTCAAGGATACATTAAAATGTTGTATTCATAATTCAATAAAGGGTGAAATAGGAACCGAGTCTGTGTGGGTAGAAATCACGGAAGGAAGAGAAATACTAATTATGGGAGTGATTTACCGGCCCCCAAGTCTTGGCAAAGAAGCAGCTCAGCCCATATGGCAGGAAATGAGTAGGGCAGCAAAATACAACAACCTATGCATTATGGGGGATTTCAACTTTAGAAATATTGACTGGGACAACATTGTAGGCGACTATGAATCTGAAGACTTCCTAGACACAGTACAGGACAATTTTTTGAAACAACTAATTACAGAACCTACTAGAGGTGACAATATATTAGACCTAGAATTAACAAATAAAGAAAATATTATCAGAGATATCACAGTAGGGGAAGAACTAGGTAACAGTGATCACAGAGAAATCAGGTTCACCCTAAATTGGGAAACGAAAAACAATGACAATATGGTCAGAGTCCCAAACTTTCAGTTGGCGGATTATCAGGGGTTAAGAAGGTACCTAGGTGAGGTCACCTGGGAACAGTCACGTCAGTTCCCAGTAGGAAGGGGTGAGGTCATAGATGACACAACAATTGATCATGACTATAATATATTCACTAGTATACTACGTAAAGCACAAGAACAAAATATACCATACAGAGAAATTAGGTCAAATAAGAATGAGCCAAGGTGGATGACCAGAAAACTTAAACATGACATAGGAATAAAGAAAGGAATATATAAGAAATTAAAGGGAGGGGAGGAGCAGCTCAGAAACAGGTATAATGAACTATCTAGGAATGTTAAGAAAAATGTAAGGAAAGCAAAGAGAGAGACTATGAAATCAAAATAGCAAGAGAATCCAAGGCGAATCCCAAGGGATTTTTCCAGGTATATAGGACAAAGGTCACGGACAAAGTTGGGCCTTTAAAGTCAGGGAGGGGAGAATTGATAAATGGCAGTGAAGACATGAGCAAAGCATTGAACAGCTACTTCTTATCAGTTTTCACAGAAGAAATTTGCGATGAAATTCCTGAGGTGGAACTGATATTTAAGGGAAAGGAAGAAGAGAAATTAAAGAATATCACTATCAGAAAAGAGGATGTTCTTAAGAAGATAAATAAACTAAAGAAAACAAAATCCCCAGGGCAGGATGAAATTTTCCCTCGAGTCTTGAAAGAGTGTAGGGAACAGATTAGCGGACCCCTCGTAAACTTATTTACAAAATCATTAGACACTGGAGTTGTGCCAGACTTGTGAAAACAGGCAAATGTAGTACCCATATTCAAAAAGGGAGACAGAGCATCAGCGTCAAATTACCGGCCGATCAGTTTGACGTCAGTAGTGGGGAAATTTCTTGAATCAATTATAGCAGATAGCATCCGATCGCATCTAGAGAAAAGCAAATTAATCTACGACTCTCAACATGGGTTTACAAAGGAAAAATCTTGTCTAACAAATCTGCTAACGTTTTTTAGGAAAGTCTTCGAGGTAGTAGATAATGACGAAAATTACGATGTTATTTATTTAGACTTTAGCAAAGCATTTGACAGAGTACCGCATCAGAGGCTTCTAAAAAAAAATTAAGGCTCATGGTATCGAGGGGAAAGTTTTAAATTGGATAAAATCATGGCTCACCGATAGAACGCAGAGGGTCAGCGTAGATGGTGTTAAATCTGAGTGGGGCCGTGTAACCAGTGGGGTTCCCCAGGGGTCAGTACTAGGCCCACTCTTGTTCATAATCTACATGGACAATTTAGATAATGGGATCAGCAGTGACATAAGCAAGTTTGCGGATGACACCAAAATAGGTCGGCAAATTAATTCAGGGCAGGATGCAAATGCACTACAGGAGGATTTATCCCTCCTCCTAGTCACAGGCCTGGCATTTGACATTATTAGGGACCTGCCACACTTTGCCATAAACAGATAAAATGTACCGGGAACTTTCCCCCCACACACTCATCATTCTCTCACTTTATGTAACTTGACAGAACCTATGACCCTTCAGGCTTTTACGCCCTGAATGTACGAGTCATAAAGGCAAGTATGAACTTTTCATACTTCCCTGTTGGGCGCTGTAAACGCTTCTGCGCTTCACCTTGCACAGGATGTAAGGGGGTGCCCAATAAACTAGCCCCCTCGGGGGCAAATCTGAAATCTACAGGAGGATCTAAATAAACTGCAGGGGTGGTCTGAAAAAGGGCAAATGAAATTCAACACCAGCAAGTGCAGCGTACTTAATATTGGAAGAACAAATACTTATAATGTATACAGCCTTAACAACATCAACCTAGAGAAGTCGACTTGTGAAAGAGACCTAAGGGTACTTGTAAGCCCGGACCTACAGCCTAGAAAACAGTGCGTTAATGTTCGAAATAAGGCAAACAGAGTATTGGGTTTTATATCTAGAAGTGTAAGTAACAAGAGTGCAGAGGTCTTATTGCAACTATATCTTGCGCTAGTCAGGCCGCACCTCGATTATGCAGTTCAGTTCTGGTGCCCCTATTATAGAATGGATATAAATTCACAAGAGTCGGTGCAGCGAAGAATGACAAAAATGATTCCGGGACTTAGAAACCTTCCATATCAGGATAGGTTAAAGAAACTTAACTTGCATTCCCTAGAGAGACGAAGAGTGCGGGGAGATATGATAGAAGTATTTAAGTGGGTGAAAGGAATCACTAAAGGGGATATAGATAAGGTTCTTATAATATCCGAGCAGGATAGGAGTCGGAGCAACGGATTCAAGTTGGATAAGTTTAGGTTTAGGAGGGAGATAGGAAGAAACTGTTTCACAAATAGGGTGGTGGACGAGTGGAACAAGCTTAGCAACTTTGTAGTAAGTGCGGGAACTCTGGAAAGTTTCAAAAGGAGGCTAGATAGATTCATGGGTGATAGAGAGTGGTAGTAACTCTCGACAGGGGCTGCCATGCACAGGCCAACCGGCCTAT
>NW_024716620.1:600000-627500 GCF_018991925.1 Homarus americanus | reverse complement strand
AAACTCCCTCCCTCTCTCCCTCTACCTCCCTCCCTTACCCTCTCTCCCTCTTCCTTACCATCTTTCCCTCTCCCTTCCTCTCCCTCATACTCTCTCCTTCTTTCATTACCCTCTCTCCCTATTCCCCTGCCCTCCCTTCTTCTCCCGTTCTCTCCCTGACCATCCATGCCTTTCCTTTAACCTCCCTCCTTCTCCCTTACTATTGTCTCCCTCTGACTATTCTCCCTCCTTCCTAGTGTCTCTACCTCCCTCTGTCTCCTCTTACACTTAACAGCTCTTCTTCAGCTCCTCTACCCATCGTTCACCCTCGTGTGTGTGTGTGTGTGTGTGTGTGTGTGTGCGAGTGACCATCCTACAACAAACCCAGAATAACAAAACAAAACACTCTTAACAAAACACTACGATACAACCCTAAAAAAAAAACACCCCCCCTAAAAAATCATACATATAAACCAAAACACACATGGATACATATAAAACACATACATATATATATCCCCTCCTCCTAAAAGATACATATACAATATAAATAGATTAATTCCAGTATGTGTCGTATGAAAACACTGGCAAGATTATAATTTAGTTTCATCGACTGGCGAGCGATGTGTGGTGGTAAGCAGTGGACAGGGTCGAGTCACGAACACCCGCAGTAAACTCCCTATTAGGCAGGAGGGAATATAATTTATGTGATTCGAACTCTTAGCTGATGTGAAGAAGAGATTCTCCCGTGATAACACCCCAAATGAGAAAGCCACTTTTTCTGCGCATTTTTACGGCATGGCTGACAGCGGCTGGCTCCCTACCTACCTAGCTGTCTCTAGTTCAGTGGAGTGGGCTACCTCTCACACACACACACACACACACACACACACACACACACACACACACACACGCCAGCTAATAATAAAAGACGGAACCGAGGCTAGATAGATAGATAGATAGATAGATAGATAGATAGATAGATATTCATTGAAATCGTTATTCATCGTTACAATGAATGTGATATATATAGATAATGCAGGTGAATACGATATACATAGACAGTACAGGTATGTATATAATGTATAAAAGCTCCTGTTGTGTGTACGTACATGTATAAGTAATTAATATGTATAATAATAACAAATTAATAATAGTCTGTTATTTTCTTGGGTTATAAATTCCGTGTTGGAGAAGACTTTTATTTTTGTTAGTAAGATTCTCTCTCTCTCTCTCTCTCTCTCTCTCTCTCTCTCTCTCTCTCTCTCTCTCTCTCTCAGTTCAAAGTTTCTCTCCATTTTTTTTACGAAATTCCGAGATGGTAGTTTAATACTTTGTTTCAACTGTAAGGAAAAAAAGTAATAAAGTCTGAAAATTTTCTAATAAACTTTCTAAACTTTCATATTCGAAGACTATTTTATTACGACTCACAGTTGGTTCATTTTTTTTAGAAAGTATTGGAAAGCAAATTTTTGGTTTTATTGTGATTTGATTTTTAAGATTTAATGAATTGTTTTGTAGTCTCTCTCTCTCTCTCTCTCTCTCTCTCTCTCTCTCTCTCTCTCTCTCTCTCTCTCTCTCTCTCTCTCTCTCTCTCTCTCAGTAACTCCTCACTTTTCACCTCTCACCACCACTTCCTCCCCCAACAGACACACACACACACACACACACACACACACACACACACACAAACCCCCATCGTAACATTTGGCTCCGGGAATTTATTTTTATGGACGCAGATTCGACAGTGAATACAAAGAGGCACAATTAACATGACACTGGTTGATACAGGCAGCTGGGTATACATGCAGGTGCCTCATTCTAGCCTAATTTTTGAAGGTTAATTAGAAACATAATACAGGTAGTGATTTAGATACATACCTTTTCCATCCCCGCTCCATCCCTCCCACCGTCCCTCCCTCCCTCCCTCCTTCCCTCCCTCCTTCCTTCCCTCCCTCGTACTGAAGAGACTAAATCATTATACTCAAGGGGTTATGTGAACGTAATCAAGGGGTTTAGTCATCGTACTCAAGGGGTTTAGTCATCGTACTCAAGGGATAAGTCGTACTCTAGGTGTTTTCATCATACTCAAGGGGTTAAATCATCGTACTCAAGGGATTAATTATTATTGATTGATCTGAGTAACTAATAATAACCAAGCCAATTAAATAAAAACTTTTATTATAATTTGTCAATAATAATCCACAACTTTGAGTCAGTTTTTAATAATTTGTAAACTTTTAAGAAATTAGCAGATAGTAATGTCTTTTTTGTGTGTGGGTTGTACTCAATAATTATAAACTTTGTGTTAGTTTCATAATAACAGACTATAACAAACCCGTAGAGAAAGTTTATGGTCAATATATATTTTTCCCCAAATATATAAAACAAAAAAAAAGTTGTGAAAAGTTTGTGGAACAGTTGACGTCGGTAATTTGAAACTTTTTGCAGAGTCGAAAATAATTTGGAATGTTTTGGAATTATTCGACGATTACTCTTTTTTTTTCTAGTTACTTATCGTGATTATAAACATACAGGAATTATTATAATAGTAACAACAGCAAATTATCAGATAAAATTATATTTACACGAAAGAAAATAAAAATATAAATTATAACAAACATTAGTGACAAAAATATGGTTGTTTATTTACCACTGTGACGTCACGACTCCCTTAGCAACCAGCGACCAATCAGCTTCTACGACATGTAACCGTTGCTAAGGAAGCCATAAGTGGGTGGAGCTTAGTCGTCAAGGTTATATACTGGACAGAAAGAAAGAAAGAAAGAAGGAAAGAAAGAAAGAAAGAAAGAAAGAAAGAAAGAAAGAAAGAAAGAAAGAAGGAAAGAAAGAAAGAAAGAAAGAAAGAATGATACTATATACATATCTCAGTTCGCTATAAAGGGAAACAAAACACGAGAGAAATAATATATATAGGAGCCTTGACAATTTATATAATACAAATCTATTAGCAGTCATAGCAGAACGTGTGTGTGTGTGTGTGTGTGTGTGTGTGTGTGTGTGCCCCGGGATCGAACCAGCGACACTTAGGATAGGGAACGAACACTGTATCCACACATGACAAAGCAAACATAACCACTACACACACACACACACACACACACACACACACACACACACGCATACACACACACACACACACACACTGTATAAATATATGTTTTTTTATTTACCAACTTTTTTTTCTGAGTTAAAGTTGATTTTTGTTTTAGTTAATTTGTTGTAATCAGTAAGTTAATTGTTTATGTAGTGAGACTGGTTTAATTGTTAATGGTGGTTGTTTATTTAATAGTGGTTGTTTAAATGATAGTAAATAAGGAATAGTGGTTGTTTAAATAATAGTAGTTGTTTAAGTAATAGTGGTTGCTTAAGTAATAGTGGTTGGTCAGGGAATAGTGATTTTATAAGTAATGGTGGTTGTTTAAGTAATAGTAGTTGTTTAAGTAATAGTGGTTGTGTTTCTTTTGGTTATAGTTATAATTTATAAGTTATGTTATTAAGGTTATGGACTACACTTTTTGTCAGTTGTATTAATAAGAATAATTTAATTTGTAATTTTAGAAGTTGTTAAAAATATCTATACTGTACTTTTGTCTTTAGTTTATAAATAAGTAAAGTATAATATAGTTAGACTTTCTACTTATAAGAAGAGGAAGAATATAAATACACCTTTTTATAAGTAATTAGATAATATAACACTTGTAACCTATAAGTAATGGATAAGTAATGGAGACTTTCAAAATATAGAAATATATATATAGACCAGTTTACACCACACCTGTGTTGGCCAGGTACAAAACTTACTCCGTGCCAATTATGCGGATCTGTGTAAGACCATCCGCATGCGTCCACTCTTTATTCCGGGTATCATACTGGTTTGGTTCGTATTATCCGGACTGCATAAACATTACTCTTAGGGGGGGGGTGTGTGTGTGTGGGTATGGGGTGGTGGGTGGTGTGTGGCTAGCCGGATGCATTACTGTAATTCGGGAATACATGAATATTACCTTCTACAAATCCGTACGTGGGAAAAGTTTGGGTCTATTCAAATTTCGGAGAGCCGGCCGATTGGAACACCGTTTATCCGTATATAGCAGTGTAATACCGAGAGGGGTGTGAGGTACTTAGCTTATCCGATTCCCTGTGTTAACATGGACTACGGATACGGCTTCAATCACAAGAAGATAACACTGAGAACACACACACACACACACACACACACACACACACACACACACACACACACACATGACTATAATTTTTTCCATTCTGATAAAATTTCTTTATATATACCTGTATATATACCTATATACTTATATAATTCTAATATATATATATATACAGTATATATATAGTATATATATATATATATATATATATATATATATATATATATATATATATATATATATATATATATATATATAATAAAAGGTCAAACTGCGTATCTAAATAATAACATCTAAGAGAAAAGGTCAACCACAATTTCCGGTCAGTTAATCAAGAGTCAGATGAAATAAAAAAAAATCTAAAAACCCACTAACTAACAAACTAACTTTTATATTATGTTATAAAAAACCCACACAACTACCACACAGCTCGTTCTGGCCACTACCACCATTACTACTACTACTACTACGACTACTACTACTGCTATCCTCACTACCACTTCTAATACTACCATCACCCTATCACTACCATCACTACTGCTACCGCCACAACCACTAATACTTCCACTACTTCCCCCACCAATAAATCTACCACCACCACCACCACCACTACCATCATCACCACCACCACCACCACCACCACCACCACCCACCACCACCACCTCACCAACTCACCACCACCACCACCACCACCACCTTCATCCCAACCACCAATTTCCACCACACCACCACCACCACCACCACCACCACCTCACCACCACCACCACCACCACCACCTCACCACCACCACCTTCACCACCACCACCCACCACCACCACCCACCACCACCATCACCACTACTACCACCTCTCACCACCACCAATCCCACCACCACCACATCACCACACTACCACCACCACCACCACCACCACCACCACCACCTCACCACCACCACCACCACCACCACCTTCACCACCACCACCATCACCACCACTACTACCACCACCACCACCACACCACCACCACCACGCCACCACCACCACTGCCCGCTGCACCATAACCGTGAACTTGTTTGTATATATATATATATATATATATATATATATATATATATATATATATATAAATCTCTGCTTATATATATTAAAACACCAGCACTCAACATCATTCTAAAACACACAAATACAAAAAAAAACATAAATAAACGCAATAAAACACAATAAACCAAAAAAAAATAAACATAAACACAAATAAAACACTAAAGACCCATCCACAATAAAACACCAGAAATAGAAAGAAAAAATCATAAATAAATATCGAAAAGGTTGGCAGGGGATGTTGAACAAAGCCGGGCTGGCGTGGCATCATTATATTAACGGGTTCCCAAGAGACAAATAAAAACAGCGCCCTGGTTCAACCCACCCATGGCACCTTTAATTTAACCCTTAACGCCGCGCCACTAGACAAACGCCACTAACACACTCTGGCGTAAGGGTGGGGTTGCTTTGTTTCGCCTGGTGGTGGGATTCCTAGTGAAGTGAGTGGTCCAATATGGCGGAATATGTCCTAAGGGAACCTGGAGAGGCTGCTGGCTGCTGCTTCTGTAGCCTTCCCTGGTGGTGGTGGTGGTGGTGGTGGTGGTGGTAATACTGATGGTGATAGTAGTAATAGTAGTAGTAGTAGTAGTAGTAGTAATGCTCCTTCTATCCCTCCTGTTGAAACTACTGTAATTACAACTGCAACAACAACTACTACTACTACTACTACCACCACCTCTGCTACCACTACTGCAGCTAACGAAGGTAAATTAACCGTAAACATACCTTTTATCTCTCTCTCTCTCTCTCGCCATAACATAGTCACCTAACAATATGTACATCAAACAGCCTGCCCCCCCCCACCCCCCCCGTTACGAAAAATTCTATGTACCAATAAATACTGAAAAAAACGAAAAACTATATATATATATATATATATATATATATATATATATATATATATATATATATATATATATATATATATATATATATATATATAATCTTTCCATGAAGTTGAAAAAATTAGTGTTTTCTCTTTTGCAGGATTTGATTGCAACATAACAAGCTTTTGTAATGTTTAGGACTGGCATCTTCTCTCTCTTCTACCCTGTTTTTGGTTCATCACCATCGTTTTTCTTTGCATTCCTTTTTATTGTAATTTTTTTATGTTATTATTTGATTATTTTTAACAGACAGGTAAGAGGGTGGACAGGTGTTGCATATACGCATGGGAAGCTATAAGGAAGAGGTGGACAACTTAGATTAATAATTATAAACAAACAAACAAACACACACACACACACACCGCCCGAGGAAATGAAATAAAATAGGACCCAACGAGAGACCTTGAGGAACGCCCCGAGGAACAAAGATTATATTATGGTTTGATAACGATAAACACACTTCTTAAACAACTAAATAACGATAGGTTGTGGACAGTTAATATATCCTAGGTCATCCCTCGATCATAACTCATAACGATAAGCATTTTAATTACACACTTAATAACCATTTAGTTTGATAGACGATAGGATCCGAATCTTCCCATGATGACTTAATTACGCTAAATACATCCACATTACACGACTAATAACGGCTAATTAGATAGATAACAGTCCCCAGGTGTTGTAATTGTTGATAGATAGAAGTTCAATGAATGATAACATAAGGATTAATATATCTAACTGTCGTGGGTCGCCTGTTAACACCTGTGGGTAGTGATCTAAGGTGTTGGCACAGTGATCACACCTGTTCGTTAGGTGAGGATGGTGTTAAAGGGAATTATAACACCTGTTGGTATATATAGTGTATTAGTGACTATGTATATGCTTTTGATAAATATAACCCTTTATACATATACATATCTTCAAATTGAATAATACATACAAACATACACACATACACATTTACATACAGTATATATATAATTATACATATATACATACATCTTTTTTATGAATACCCACATCCTTTATTATGTATACATCTGGTCATACAACAATCATACATCTAAGCCATTTATCCTTCACAGATTCTCAAGAGTCGAGGATTAACGTCGACAAATAATAAATATCTCTAAAAGTCGCCATTGTATCAGTTACCTTGGCACCTTTCTGCGATTGGTGATAATGGTGCCACCATGTAAGTATCACCACACTGTTCTATAACCTTTAATGGTATGGTGATAATGGTGCCACCGTGTAAGTATCACCACACTGTTCTATAACCTTTAATGGTATGGTGATAATGGTGCCACCGTGTAAGTATCACCACACTGTTCTATAACCTTTAATGGTATGGTGATAATGGTATGGTTATGGTTATGGTATAGTGTTTCGTCATAATGGTGCTTGCAATTATCACCAGTTTATTCTGCAAATTTAATGGTATGTTGCAATATGTTATGGTGATAATGGTAAGGTATGGTTATGGTAATTTGTGATGGTGATAATGGCAAGGTATGGTAATGGTAGAGCTATGGTGCTTGTATGGAGTGAAATGGTTCTTCTACAAGCAGTTCTGTCGTTATAATGGTGATAATGGTAGTGTGGAAATGGTAGGTGATTTTGGCTTTACCATGGAGAGTGTGTGGGAGAATGGGAAGGAGAGTGAGTGGGCGAGTGAGTGGGATAGTGGGTGCGGGAGTGGGTGGAAGAGTGAATGGGAGAGTAGTGTGCGAGTGGGTGGGAAACGACTGGGAGAGTGAGTGGGAGTGGTTTGGAGGAGTGAGTGGGAGTGGACTGGGAGAGTGAGTGGGAGAGTGGGAGGGAGATGACTAGGACAGAGTGAGTGGGAGTGGACTGGGATTTTGGGTGGGAGAATAGGTGGGAGAGTGGGAGGGAGATAACTAGGACAGAGAGTGGGTGGGAGAGGGTGTACTGGACACAGACAGATGGCCGCCAGCTGGTCGACTTGACACGTGTCAGCTGAGCCGCTCTACCTGATTTATGTGAGGGTGTACCTGTGACACCCACCTGGCCGGCCCCTGGGTGTAGTGAGGGTGTACCTGTGACATCCACCTGGCCGGCCCCTGGGTGTAGTGAAGGTGTACCTGTAACACCCACCTGCACGGCCCCTAGGTGTAGTGAAGGTGTACTGAGTGTTGTCAGGGTGTAAGGTGTTGGCAATGGATTATACAGAGTAATCTACACCCTGAATATATAGGATGTGTATATAACTGTTGATACACAGAGCCTAGTGGGGTGTAGCGAGGCTTACATGGTGCAGGGTAGTGTAGAGAGGTGTAGACTAGTGTAGTGAAGTGTAGAATTCATACCGAAAACAACGAAATTTCATGTGTATAAAAAACAAAGAAACAAACAAAAGTATTACCCCCACAAGTACAAATATTTCAGGTTTTACACTACATTTTCCCGTCCAATTAAAACCCCAGAAGAGGCCTCGTCAACCTGGTTCTGTGGCCTAATTGGACGAGCCACAATCGTAACCACACTACTGGATAACCAATTTTGTTGTACCTTGTTCGTTGTATATTTGTCGAGGTGTTGGCATACTTGTTGTCTTGAGAGAGAGAGAGAGAGAGAGAGAGAGAGAGAGAGAGAGAGAGAGAGAGAGAGAGAGAGATGTTCTTCCTTGATTTTGAAGAGATTTGAAAAATGTGGCCTATGTGTGTGTGTGTCCCCCTCTCCCTCCAACGTCACCAACAACACCCTCCACAACCCCCCCCCCACCACCACCCGTACAGTACCTTCCTTCCCTAGCAAATAAACCTTCACAAATAATTAAACCACCCCCCCCCTCCCCCCGCAGCGTCGCTTGCAGTTGAGACAACAGTCAACAACTCCATCTTTGGCTTTTATGGTAATGACGAAATTAAAGCTACCACTTAAGTGTAAACAGGCAATTAATGGTCAATGATCACGTTTAAAAGTATCAGTTAACTTGGCCGTGTCTCACTTAAGGAAGGGGGGAGGGGAGAGTACAAGAGAGGAAGAAGAAGAGACAGGAGGAGGAGGAGTTTGGAATTGTTGTGGTGCTTCTTGGCCTGTTGACATTTTTACAGCTGATCGAGCGTCCGAGTGCGTGGGCGACGGATCTAAGATGATTATATTTCAGAGACAATATATATATTTTTTTTTTCATTGAATTTTACGGTTGTGATGGTTTATGAAGAAATGTTGAAATTAAATTGAAAACAAAATAAATAAATAGACAGGAAAATGAGTTTGTAATTTGTTCATGTTAGGTAAATATTGTTGGCTATATTACTTTGATGATTATAAGGAAAAGTATATTTTCTCTCTCTCTCTCTCTCTTTCTCTCTCTCTCTCTCTCTCTCTCTCTCTCTCTCTTTCTTACTCTCTTTCTTTCTTTTTTGTCTCTTATGTTTTTCTCTCTCAAATTCCCCCTGCTTCCTCAACTCCCTCTACTCTTCCTCCTCTCACCTCTTCCTCCTCTCTCCTTCTTTATCATTTCCTTCATCTTACAAACTTTATTATGTTTTACCTACCACTTCGCAGTCGACCACAAGCAGGGTAGGTCAGGGCTTGGCACCAGCAACACACACACTTCACACTAGTCGCCAACACACTGAGTGGATCAAGTCCCAGCACCAGCAACACATACACTTCACACTGGTCACCAACACACTGAGTGGATCAAGTCCCAGCACCAGCAACACACTTCACACTGGTCACCAACACACTGAGTGGATCAAGTCCCAGCACCAGCAACACACTTCACACTGGTCACCAACACACTGAGTGGATCAAGTCCCAGCACCAGCAACACACTTCACACTGGTCACCAACACACTGAGTGGACAAGTCCCAGCACCAGCAACACACTCACATTGGTCAAACACACTGAGTGGATCAAGTCCCAGCACCAGCAACACACACACTTCACACTGGTCACAACACACTGAGGGCTCAAGTCCCAGCACCAGCAACACACTTCACACTGGTCACCAACACACTGAGTGGATCAAGTCCCAGCACCAGCAACACACACACACAAACACACTGGTCACCAACACACTGAGTGGATCGTCCCAGCACCAGCAACACACACACACACTAGTCGCCAACACACTGAGTGATCAAGTCCCAGCACCAGCAACACACTTCACACTGGTCACCAACACACTGAGTGGATCAAGTCTCAGCACCAGCAACACACTTCACACTGGTCACCAACACACTGAGGGATCAAGTCCCAGCACCAGCAACACACTTCACACTGGTCACCAACACACTGAGTGGATCAAGTCCCAGCAGCAACACACACACTTCACACTGGTCACCAACACACTGAGTGGATCAAGTCTCAGCACCAGCAACACACTTCACACTGGTCACCAACACACTGAGTGGATCAAGTCTCAGCACCAGCAACACACTTCACACTGGTCACCAACACACTGAGTGGACAAGTCTCAGCACCAGCAAACACACTTCACACTGGTCACCAACACACTGAGTGGATCAAGTCCCAGCACCAGCAACACACACACACTTCACACTGGTCACCAACACACTGAGGGATCAAGTCCCAGCACCAGCAACACTTCACACTGGTCACCAACACACTGAGTGGATCAAGTCCAGCACCAGCAACACACACACTTCACACTGGTCACCAACACACTGAGTGGATCAAGTCTCAGCACCAGCAACACACTTCACACTGGTCACCAACACACTGAGTGGATCAAGTCCCAGCAACACACTTCACACTGGTCACCAACACACTGAGTGGATCAAGTCTCAGCACCAGCAACACACTTCACACTGGTCACCAACACACTGAGTGGATCAAGTCTCAGCACCAGCAACACACTTCACACTGGTCACCAACACACTGAGTGGATGCTAAGCTAATCAACAAACAAAGAAAGGAAAGCTAAGGGATTCATAACCAACGTCCATACTCTAAAGGTGTAGTTCGTGAGTTAAACAACAGATGGCAGTATAATGACACACGGGTTGAAGCTGTTTCGTTCTCGGTAGCCTCGGGAAGGTTACTTTTGTGGTCGACTGTTTGTTAAATCTCTTCTTCTTTTTTGTTACTAATTGTAAATATAGAAGAACGTATTCAGCTAAATGTAGACTCTTGTGTACACTTTGATGACATCTTGTAATTACGAGCTTTTGAAAACCCTGGCCAAAGAAATTGATTCAAATATGATTGATTCAGTCATTTGGTTCGAAACTTTATTATAATCTCCTGGATGATTCAAACTCCTATTAACTATAAACCTGGTGATTCGAACTCTCCACATCTCAAACCAAAAGATTCGAACACTTCTTAGAATCAACCGAGTGATTAAAATACTAATTTTAAAGTCATTCAAGCGATTCGGTAATGAACTCGATCGCCACATTAGGAAGATTCGAACACTTGTTACACTCCAGGTGTTTCGAAAAACTGATTCGTTCTCAACCCAACGAATTTCAGCAGGTGTTCGGGTAGGTGGGATGGGGGTCAGGGAGTGGGGGGGGTGTAAGGGTGTGGGAGGGAGTCAGGGTGTGTGGGGATCGTGGGAGGAGGGGTGTGTGGGGATCAGGGTGTGTGGGGGTGGGGGTGTAAGGGTGTGGGAGGGAGTCAGGGGTGTGGGGATCAGGGTTTATGTGGACTTTGATGAAGGTGGCGTAGGTGGAGCGGGATGAAGGGGGTGGAGGGGGAGTGGAAACGGGGGGTGGAGGGGGCTGAAGAGGGAGTAGGGAGGAATAAAGGGGAAGTAAAAAGGGGTGAAGGGGATTAGATGGAGAATTCAGGGGGTAGTTGAGGGAGTTAGAGGAAGAATGGAAGGGGTGGAGAGGGAGTGAAGGGGGAAATGAGAGGGATTGGAGCGGAAATTGAAGGGAGGTTGCAAGGGAATGGAGGTGAGGGTTAATGAAGTGGATAGTGGAGAGGTTAATGGAAGGTAGAGAGGTAGGGAGTGAGGGAGGGGGAGTGGAGGGACATCACCTGGCCTTCTTTAACACCTGTTGCCTTTACCCTGTGACACTCATTAGTTATTTTTCACATAAGTGTATTTTTTTTACTCCTATAAGAGGTGGGCGAGTTTCGAAGATTATTAATTATATATTTTCTCTCTTTTTCGCTCATTCATTTCTATTTGGGTGATAATTTAGGTCACCAGATGGTCACGCAGAGAGAGAGAGAGAGAGAGAGAGAGAGAGTTCGAAATGTGTTACAGAATGATTTTTTATACATGGTATTATAAGTATATAAAGTTACATATGCATCACACACACACACACATACACACACACAGGTAAGAGTAATCATCTCCGCCCACCTGCTAGACTATTACAGGTGCGTGGTCAAGTATCACTGGCCAGTAATTAACGCCGTATCCTACCTGGTTAATCTTACCTATCTGTTTATTAACTCTCAGACTTATAAAGAGAGACGAGGGAGACGAGAGAGAGGGAGAGGGAGAGGGAGAGAGGGAGAGGGAGAGGGAGAGGAAGAGGGAGAGGGAGAGAGACAAACAAACGTGAGGCAGACAGACAGACAGACACACAGACGAACAGACAGATAGATAGATAGATAGAATTAAAAAAATACAACCTCCATTATTAACTTCTAACCCTAAGGGTCATAAACAAAACAAAAACAACAACAACAAAAAATAATATATAAAAATAATAGACACCCTGAATGAGTTGCTATACCAGTTCGTCATTTATGAATCCGTCTTCTGAAAACAAAACCCAAACAAAACACTAGAGTATAAATCCCATAACCACCCCTTAAAAATAACCTTTACCCAATAACCCAATCGTCTATAGTTTTTTTAAGGATTCAGAGACGCTATAAGGTGGAAATGGCATTCTTATTGACTCGCCAGGGGCACACTTGATCCTCTCTATCGACAAGGGGCAGAAAACAAAAGACGAACGCTACTGGGAAAAACACTGGGTTGAGGCCGCTATAAAACCAGCTGTAGATAAGGATCGCTCGTCCCCCATCAGCTCCGACCATCTCCTTTCTTGGCCCTGATTACTAGAGCCCAGACAAGGTGAGGAATCCAGCCACCGCCAGAGAGAGAGAGAGAGAGAGAGAGAGAGAGAGAGAGAGAGAGAGAGAGAGAGAGAGAGAGACTGCAACAGGATCAACATACACGACCTGATTCTTTCTTTTCCCTCATGGTCTACCTGACTCTGACAAAAAGACTGTGGATCTAATTACAGAGCCAGGGGTGGGTGAGAGAGAGAGAGAGAGAGAGAGAGAGAGAGAGAGAGAGAGAGAGAGAGTCATCCAATCATTATAATACAAGTCAAATCATATAGGAACATTTACAGTTTACCAGGTCATTTAAGGCCAATTAGATCAGGTCAAATCAGGTTATTTCAGGTCAGCTTGAGGTGTATAATAAATTTGGTCTTATGTAAATTAGATACACATTTTCAGGCCGAAGTATTGTGAGGGTTGCCTGCTAGACCCAGCGTCACCGGGACTGCCTTAGCACAGTGTATCAGGGTGTCCGTAGCTGAAGGTGGGGGGGGAGAGGGGTGAGGGGGGGGGTGGAGAAGGTGAGGGTAGGAATGGGTTGAGGGAAGGAAGGAGGTAAGGGGAGGGATGGAGGGAAGGTGAGGGAAGGTGACACGCACACACACACACACACACACACACACACACACACACACACACACGTACACACGCACACACACACACACACACACACACACACACACACACACACACAGGTCAATAGAACTACGCCAACAGCAGAAGGTTATGTTACGACCTTGTTTTTATAACCCGTCAAAGATGAACACAGGTAGGTAGGTAGGTAGAGAGCCACCAAACCTCACCTCAACTCATCTCTCATCACCCTCACCCATCACATCACATCACTTCACCTCACATCACCTCACATCACCTCACCTCACATCACTTCACCTCACCTCACCTCACATCACTTCACCTCACCTCACATCATCTCACTTCACCTCACCTCACCTCACATCACTTCACCTCACATCACTTCACATCACTTTACTTCACCTCACTTCAACCTTCATCCACATCCCCAAAGGTACTTATGATTAAAAATTTTCCTCTTATCTGGTGATCTGAGAATGCATCTAGCTAGCAGGTTCTCGTAAGCCAAGTGGCGTATCTACCTGACTTATTTAAGTTACGCTTCAAAGGTGTATTCTGAAAAAGCTAGTATATATAAGTATTCCTATATATTGCCTCTTATTAGCCACTTAAGTTACGAGATAAAAAGGTGAATTCTTAAAACCACTTAAGTTAAATTATATCTAAGTGTAAATGGTAACACTAATCTACCTGTGTACTTTAAGTTAAATTTTCAAAAACTCGTAAGTCAGATTATCTCTCTCTAACTGGGCAGGAAAGAGCGTATCTATTAAGACAGGTGAGAACGTATCTAACTAGACCATTTAAACTAACACAACAACTAACATCACTCCCTCAAAATGGCGTCCTATAGACTTGAGACTGACTGCCTACATTCCCTGATGATCAACACGCGAATCTTGAAGACTTTAGACCCCTTGATCTTACCTTTAGTTTGATCTTATCTGCCCTCTTAATTGGCTGTATCAAGGTAAAAACGGTGTAGGTGGATGTTGGACGGCTGTTGTGATAAATCAACTTGATAATGCTAATGGTATCATCCTCCTGGTCATGATACTCACATGATAATAAGACTCACAATATGACATAGAGCTTATATAATGATACTCGTTTCAGGTCAACGTAGTTCTAGATCACGGGTTTAAATAAGGGCGTTTAAGTCATCTGCGGTGGCTGAGAGGAGACAACATTCATGTCTTCTCCTAAGGGTCACTGGTTCGAACGTGGGGTACCCTAACAGTCTACCCAGCTGTGAATGTGTACCTGACTTTATAGATGAGGGATGTAAGGGTTGTCGAGTGTAGTGTCTATCATTCTGTCTCTATGTGTATGGAAAAAAAGGCTTAGGTTGCAGTATGCTGTATCCAAACTGGCCTTGAGGGACACAGTTCACATGAGCTTGATTTAATATAATAATAATAATAATAATAATACCCAGACCCTTGATGCATTAAGACGATAAGTTACCTATGACACACACAGGTATTACAAGTCTCCTTAATTACCTGACCAATATAAAGGTGACCACAGGTAAGACAACACCTTATATGGATGACGTGTAACATGTATTCAATTTAGATGATGATTATTATTATTATTATTATTATTTGCAATGGTATGGTGAAACATATTAGTCTATTTCTAGTCTGATACAGTAATCTATTTCAGTGTATTTCCACCCGGAGGAACCTTGGCTGGGCTGTTAGAGGTGAGTGGAGGTTGCTTGATTGATCGAGACGCAGGTTAATAATTACCCTGTTGGATGGTTAGTCGGTAAAGGATAGTAATTGGGGGTAAGGTGACGTACGACCCAACGGAGCGACGGAGGGTAGGTAGCCAGCAGGTACGACAGTTATCGATGCGGTACGATACTTCATTGATCGGGTCGGGTAGGTACGTACGGTATTTTTAAGCCCTCGGTCAGGTACGGTGTAGATTATTACTCGGTTGGATACGGTATTTTTTCTTGTGGTTAGTACGATACTTTTTCCCGCCGGTACGATATTTTTTTTCCCGGTACGATATTTTTTTCCCCGGTATGATACTTTTTTTTTTTTTACTGTTGGTACGATATTTTGTTGTGGTTAGTACGATACTTTATCCTTCCGGACGATACTCTCTCCCTGTCTTGTTGTAATGTACGGTAGTGTATCGTCTAGTTAGGTACGATGGCTTTCTTCTTCTTCTACACAATTATTATTATTATTTTAGAGAAGAGAAGAGAAGAGAAGAGAAGAAAAGAGAGAGAGAGCCAGGTGTGTGAGGGCCCTCGTGGGTCACCTGTATATGAATATTCTTTGTCAAGTTTATTTTATGTGTTCCTTCCTTCCTTCCTTCCTTCCTTCCTCCCTACCCCCTCCTTCCCTCCCTCCTTTATTCTCTTCCTCCATCCCTATTCCTTCTCTCTTCCTTCCCTCTTGCTTTCCTTCCTCCGAACTCCCTTCCTTTCTCCCATATACTCTTCCTTCACCCCTCCTTCCCCTTCCCCATTCCCTTTCCCCCATCCCATCTCATCTTTCTTCCCCTACCTCCCTATCCCATTCCCTACTTTTTCCCTTGCCTCTTCCTCTTCTCCTTTCCTCAACCTTTTTCTACCCTTCCCCTCTGTTACCACTTCTCCACCCCATACTCCTCCCCGCCACACACACCTGCCCTTGGTTGAACACTATTGTCACGTAAGAAATATTAATAATGTGACAGAAATAATAATATTTACGACCGTGGAATCTTGATGTATGTATGTATGTATGTATGTATGTATGTATGTATGTATGTATGTATGTATAAGAGGACAAAGTTATGTTCGTTCTCCTCCTCTTCCTTCACCACCTCTTTAACCTCTACCTCCTCTTCCCCTTCCACCCACCTCCCCCTCCTCCTCCTCCTCTTCCCCTCACGACTCGTCTATTAGGGAGGAAGTGGGTGTGACGTCACCGGCCATCACCTATGTTAATTAAGGCCACCTACCTGTTACCCTTTACCTTTGACACTCACCTTACGATTCACAGAGATGCGTAACTTTAATAAAAAAAATTCTCGTAAGTATTTTTTCTTCTGTATTTTATTGTATTACCTCGTTAGATTTTTTTTTTATCGCTAAGTAAATATTTTTTATTCATTTGTCATAATTTTGGGGTTTAATTTTTTTTCTCGTAAGATAATTTTTGGGGGAATTAAATTTATTTCATATCGGTGTTAATTTTTTCTTTTCGTTCTTTTCTCAAATTTTTTGTTACTTTTTTTTGTTTTTCTTGATAATTCTTTTTATATTAATTTATTTTTCTACTTTTTTTGTTTTTCATTTGTGTTAATTAATATACAAGAAGAATATAATTTAAACTTGCAGAAAAACAGATTCACGTACCAAAATTAATTAACTCACGTACAAACAAATTATCAAAAACGGAAAAAAAATCACGTACAGAAAAGAAAAATAACAATAAAACAAAATTTATTACGTACAAGAAAGAAAATTAAGTACAAAAAGAACAGAAAAATAAATTCACGGACGAGAGTTGGAGAATCACGTACTGTACTTGAGGGGAAAAAATACCTTAGAAATTAACTGACTAAAACTTTAAGGGAAAAAAAATTAGTCTAGGGAATATTTGTATAAAACTCCCCTCTTTTTTCCCCCCTTCCTTCTCCCCTTTCCATCCCTTTCTCTTGTTGCTTTTCCCCTTCCTTTTTTACTGAATCTTCCTCTCTTTCTCTCTTCCCCCATTTCTCTCACTACTTCCCCTCCCATCATTTCTCTTCCCTTCCTCCCTCACCTCCCCTCACCTTCCCTCACCTCCCCTCACTTTCCCTCACCACTCATGTCCTTCTACCGGTTTAATGGTGTTTGTTCTCTGTTTTTCCTTCAAGTTTAGAACAAGTTTTGTTTTATCTTTTATTTCTTGTTTTTTCGTGTTTTTTTCTGTTTTTTTACATTTACTTAGTGTTTTTTCTTGTGGTTTATTTTATTGGTTTATTTATTCATATATGTTTATGGTGTTTAGGTTGTGTGTGTGTGTGTGTGTGTGTGTGTGTGTGTGTGTGTGTGTGTGTGTGTGTGTGTGTGTGTGTGTGTGTTTTATTTTTCTGATATTTTTTATGAGTTTTGGGACTTGTTACTTTTTATTATTTATTTATTCATAATTTGTCTTAGTAATTTATCTATTAATTCAGTTATCTTTTAGAGTACGGTGATTTATTCCCTTGAGTACTAGGACTTTTTTGTACCTGCTTGAGTCCGATAATTTAGTATTTTGAGTACAATGACTTAATATATTCAGTGCAGTCTCTCTCTCTCTCTCTCTCTCTCTCTCTCTGTCTGTGTTTCTGTCTGTCTGTCTGTCTGTCTGTCTGTCTGTCTATCTATCTATCTATCTATCTATCACACACCCTAGCCTCATGTATATTTAAGTGAAGCTATAGGCAGCTCTACTGGGTTTGACCGAGGCAGATGGTTGATGTGTGTTAACAAAAACCTCCCCAATCCGCCTTACCTGGGATATACACCCATCTGGATTCACCTGGATTTGCGACGTATGATCAGGGATTTTTTTTTTTAGCATCCGCCCACACGCCCACACGCCCATACGCACACCCACAGCCGGAGTTTTGGTTTATGTATTTTGTTGCGGCTGAAAATAGGCGTGTGTGGTGATATTTGTTGAGTCATGTTTGTTTGTGGATTGTATTGTTGTTATTATTGTTTACCATCATCATCATCATTATCATTATCATTATCATTATCATCATCATCATCATCATCATCATCATCATCATCATCATCATCATCATCATCATCATTATCATCATCATCATCACCAGTCTTCACCTCAAAAGCACTGGGAATGAACTGATTTGACTTGGAGCGCCGCTATGGTCAGGTCTATACACTACCTGGCCATGAGGTGGACTAACTCAAGGCTGCTTCACCCGGAGGCCACATCAGGACGACCATTCCCCTTCCCCTGCCCTTCACTGAGGCCCCTTCCACCCCTTCTGCAGGTCAGCCCCTCCTTCACCAGTTCAGACTTCGATGCCTCTAGTAGCGTTGACTGATTCATTAGGTCTCCCTTCAGCCTAAAGCTCAAGTCCTCCTCCACCTCGAGCCTCAGGTTCTCCTCCACCTCGAGCCTCAGGTCCTCCTCCACCTTGAGCCTCAGGTCCTCCTCCACCTTAAGCCTCAGGTCCTCCTCCACCTTGAGCCTCATGTCCTCCTCCACCTTGAGCCTCAGGTCCTCCTCCACCACTAAGTTACTGGACCATCCTAACTTTCTGTGTGTGTGTGTGTGTGTGTGTGTGTGTGTGTAACTTCTGACTGGTCATAAACGATCATGTACATCATGAAAATATATATAAATGAATAGTTTCATACAAACCTAACCTAACCTAACATACTTTAGGCATAATTTTACTGTCTTATGGTAATAAACGAAGCCTTAGATGGAAAAGAATAAATTAAGAAGAAACTTGACCATATACGACTTAATTTTCAATGTGTTATGGCAATTATACCAGTGATCACGCATTATATATATATATATATATATATATATATATATATATATATATATATATATATATATATATATATATATATATATATATATATATATATATATAATGTATGTATTGATGCATATATGTATAATCCAGTATGTATGATCACTGTGTACAGGAGCTTTGATGCCGGATAACAGAAAGTATTGCCAACATAAGCAGATTACGTGTTAGCCTAAACCTGTAGGACTTAAGGGACTAACGTGTGGTGCAGTGGTGCTCCTGTGGTGGCACCCCTCACGCTCCTGTGGTGGCACCCCTCACACTCCTGTGGTGGCACCCCTCACACTCCTGTGGTGGCACCCCTCACACTCCTGTGGTGGCACCCCTCACACTCACCTCACACTCCTGTGGTGGCACCTCACTCTCTGTGGTGGCACCTCACACCTCCTGTGGTGGCACCTCACGCCCTGTGGTGGCACCTCACACTCCTGTGGTGGCACCCTTCACTCTCCTGTGGTGGCACCACACTCCTGTGGTGGCACCCCTCACGCTCCTGCACCCCCTTCACTCTCCTGGGTGGCACCTCACACCCTCTGTGGTGGCACCCCACGCCCTGTGGTGGCACCACATCTCCTGTGGTGGCACACCCCTCACACCCTGTGGTGGCACCTCACCTCCTGTGGTGGCACCCTCTCACTCCTGTGGTGGCACCTCACACCCTGTGGTGGCACCCCCCCACCCTGTGGTGGCACCTTCACACTCCTGTGGCACTCACATCTCCTGTGGTGGCACCTCACACTCCTGCAGGCACCCCTCACACTCCTGTGGTGGCACCTCTCAATTCTGTGGTGGCACCTCACCTTGTGTGGCACCCTCATTCCCTGTGGTGGCACTCCCTCACACTCCTGTGGTGGCAATTCTCCACTCCTGTGGTGGCACCCCTCCCACTCCTGTGGTGGCACCCCTCTCACTCCTGTGGTGGCACCCCTCACACTCCACAAACTGTTGGCACCCACAACTCACCTACTTTGTATTTATTTTTATTTTTTTGCCAATTTGTAAATGTTGTTTTAAATTGTTTTATATTACAATTGTTGTCATTATTATTATTATTTTTTCTTGTTATTATACACCTAACAGTATCATAAACAGCCAATCAGAAACTAGTAAAAAACACGCATGAGAACTTCCCACCCAATAAAAACGTCGAAAATAATCAGCATTTACAAATTCACCAATCACGACTTACTTTACAAATCACACAGGTTAACCGACCAATCACTGGTCAAGCCCATCTGTCGCCACATGTTACAGTACAGGTGTGTTGGTAATTATGTCAAATAACAGGTGTAGTAGACTCAGAATACTTTTTTCTTGCTCTTCATTCTATTTTTTTTATGAATTTCTGTTAATTTTGTTTTAATTGGTGATGTTTGGTAGTTTTTTATGATTTAAATCGTGTTTTTTTTGGGGGTGGGGGCAGGGTTGTTAGTGGCACCTTACCTTCTCTTAGGTAGTGCCAGTGCCAATTATTACCTCCTCCAGGACAGAAATTGTTCTCTCTATTGTCATTTAATTATTATTATTATTCAGGTGAAAATGAAATTCTCTCACACACACACACACACACACACACACACACACACACACACACACACACACACACACACTAACCACTTCACACTTTCACTCCTATAACTACAATCGCTATCATAACCACAACCTCATAACCATCTATAATTAACAACCTCATAACCCTCAACGCTATAATCTTTTGTTCCGAAGACGATTTATACACCGAACTATTCCTATGGTTACTGGAGATAACCTAATTCACTCGTTATAGCAGGTGATTATAGGCGTTAGTGTAGAAATTGTTATAGACGAAATACAAGGGATAACGTGTTTATAATTATCACAGGTAATATACAGGTGATATAGGAAGTTATAGAGGAGGTAATTGTTATAGCAGGTGTTATATGCCAAACAAACCCCGATTAATATATAAAATGTGATTATATATCTTATATATAACATAAACTCCCCTCCCTCCCCTACCCTTCCCCGCTCCCCCCCCCTCTCTCCTACCCTCTTCCCCTCCCTCTGTCTCCTTTTCCTCCCCCTTTCCCCTCTCTCTCTCTCTTCTGTTGGTCTCTCTCTATCCTTATCTCACTTCTCTTCTCTCCTATACCGTATTTTTCTCTCCTCTCTCCCTCTCACCTCCCTCCTTCTATTATTTCTCACTATCTCCCTTTTCTTATCTCTTGCCATCAATCTCTCACACCTATTATCTCTCACTATCTCTTCTCTTATCTCATCTTATAATGGCAGCCGAGGTTAATAAATCACCCAGTTATTTACGGTCATTAATAAAAGGTGGTAATGATATAGTTAAAGGCGTTAATAAAATACAACCAATATTTACTCAATTTTTTTACTTTATATAAATAAGTAGACATATATTTAATGATAATGTCTGAGGTCTTGATTAATGGCTAAAAAGTGTGAATTGAGCTGAATATGTAAATATGTGTGTGTGTGTGTGTGTGTGTGTGTGTGTGTGTGTGTGTGTGTGTGTGTGTGTGTGTGTGTATGTGTGTGTGTGTGTGTTTGCGAAATTATAGAAATAAATACAAAAAAATATTATTACCAGAAGTTCAACAAAATTCGTCTTTTTTCTCCTACTCTTCAATCATCATCATCATCATCATCATCATCATCATCATCAGCATCATCATCATCATCACACCGCAGCAACCATGGGCAACCATTTCGCTATGTAATGCATCTTTAAATATACCTGTATTCCTATGTATGAAAAGTATGTATATGTATATTATTAACATATATGTATGAAAAGTACGAAATTACTTTATACTATTATTATTCTGTTATATTTATTATTTCATTAATTTATTCGCTCGTTATTATTATCTTATCTTTCACTTTTATCTTTAGTCGTTTTTTATATATTTTTTTATTAATTCCTTTTATTCGTAGATACATTCTCTTCCCTTCACGGGCAACAGGTGACCCATCAATTAACCTTTCTCTTCCCCAAGTGAGGTACAGGTAGGTGAGGACCTGACAAGTAGGAAGGGGAGTGAGGAGAGAGGTGAGGGGGACAGGAAGGAAGAAGGGGAGAGAGAAAGGACTCTCTCTCTCTCTCTCTCTCTCTCTCTTATTACTAATCCAACCATGTCCTCCCCATGACTCTAAGCACCTGGCTAGTAAATGTGTTTCTGTGTATAATATGACAACCTCTACCCCCCCTCCCTCCCCCCACTTGTCTCTCTCTCTTTTTCTTCTTTATATAAATATTTCCCATCCCCTCTCTCTCTCTCTCTCTCTCCCTCTCTCTCTCTCTCTCTCTCTCTCTCTCTCTCTCTCTCTTTCTTTATATAAATATTTTTCTCCCTCTTTCTCTGTTCTCTAGCTTTCTTTATCTCTTTCTCTTTTATTTCTCGTTCTCTCTCTTCATCCATTTCTCCTGTGGTAAAAGTTCTCACTAGTATTGACTATCCAATTCAAGACTATCCAACTAGCCCATACTATCAACGACACACACACACACACACATACACACACACACACACACACACACACACACACCTAACATCAATCAACCACCAATGCCCATCAACTCAACAGGTAAACAAAACATCACACTTTATCAATAAACGACAAGAGACTCGCCAGGTATGGGATTGAAACCCTTTATAAACACCGTAGATTAGGTTCAGGTACAGGATTTAATAGTGTATTTAACGATTAATTAGATTCGTTTTTTTTTATTCCACCTTCTAGTGCTATCTATCTATCTATCTATCTATCTATCTATCTATCTATCTATCTAAAGCCCCCCCCCTCACTAATACCCTCTCCAGCTTCCCTGTAGTACCCGCTTTACCCACACAACTAAGGTAGCCGAGTAGCGTGCGGGTAGGTGGGTGGCGCGTGATGAGATGAGTGGCGGATAACAGTCCTTAAAACTAAAGATAATGTTGGGTAATAGTCCACACGTAGCCATATTACTACTGGAGGAGTAAAGAAAGGAGAGAGAGAGAGAGAGAGAGAGAGAGAGAGAGAGAGAGAGAGAGAGAGAGAGAGAGAGACCGATCACAGATGCGGACATGGAAACAGCTGTTCAGGTAACCCGTCACAGTAACATGTCCTACACAGGTGTTACACGGGGGGAAGGGGGACGTATGACACACCACATCTGAACACACCTGAACACACTCCAGCAGGTATACCTTCCTAGTACACCTGACCAACCAAATCTGCTTTACCTGTGACTGTATACTGTACTTACTAGGAAAGTGTGTGTGTGTGTGTGTGTGTGTGTGTATTGTTACGGGAAGAATAACTCTCTCTCTCTCTCTCTCTCTCTCTCTCTCTCTCTCTCACACATACACTTTCTCTCACACACACTTTCCGTTTTTTTTTCTCTTTTACACACACACACACACACACACACACACACACACACACAGCCAAGCTCTTTCAATAAACCGTTAATTATTATTATCACACTAAATCTCTCTCTCTCTCTCTCTCTCTCTCTCTCTCTCTCTTTCTCTCTACAGCCCTTAAGATATAACTCCCCACAAAAATCAACAAAATCATTTATAAACATTAATTAAAAGCCATAAAATAATAAACAAAATCCCTTAAATAATTAACAAAAGCTCTAAAGAATCACTAAAAACCCGTAAACAACCAACAAAAGCTCCCCAAACAACCAACAAACACCCATAAACAAAACAATAAAAATCCCTAAAATAATCAACAAACGCCTTTAAAGACTCAACAAAAGCACTAAAAAATCAACCCCCCCCAAAGAATCAATCAAGCCTTAAACAAATCAACAAAAGCCATAAAAATCAACCCCCAAAGAATCAATCAAGCCTTAAACAAATCAACAAAACCCTTAAAAATCAACCCCCCAAAAAGAATCCAATCAAACCTTAAACAAATCAACAAAAACCCTTATAAAATCAACCCCCCCCCCAAAGAATCAATCAAGCCTTAAACAAATCAACAAAAACCCTTAAAAAATCAA
The DNA here is from genome assembly GCF_018991925.1 of Homarus americanus. NCBI lineage: Eukaryota > Metazoa > Arthropoda > Malacostraca > Decapoda > Nephropidae > Homarus > Homarus americanus. The sequence continues at coordinate 603,171 of NW_024716620.1, read as the reverse complement.
ACTCACCCTTAAACAAAAACCCTGAAAACAAAAAACAACAAACACAAATCAACAACAGCCTTTGAAACAAGACAACAAAACAATCTCGCCACCCCCTTGATACAAAGACCTCAAGAGAGTCTTATATTTCCCAGGCCTTGAGGGGAGGCGTCTTCAACTCACCCTAAATATTGTACTGTTATGCCCTAAAATGGTTCCCTTGGGGGCTGGATCAGGAGCCTTCAGGGTCTCTTGTTGTGGTTCTCTTGAAAGGCTGGACCAGGAGGCTTTAAGGTCTCTTGTTGTGGTTCTCTTGAAGGTCTGGACCAGGAGGCTTTAGGGTCTCTTGTTGTGGTTCTCTTGAAGGTCTGGACCAGGAGGCTTTAAGGTCTCTTGCTGTGGTTCTCTTGAAGGTCTGGACCAGGAGGCTTTAAGGTCTCTTGCTGTGGTTCTCTTGAAGGTCTGGACCAGGAGGCTTTAAGGTCTCTTGCTGTGGTTCTCTTGAAGGTCTGGACCAGGAGGCTTTAGGGTTTCTTGCTGTGGTTCTCTTGAAGGTCTGGACCAGGAGGCTTTAGGGTCTCTTGTTGTGGTTCTCTTGAAGGTCTGGACAGGAGGCTTTAAGGTCTTGCTGTGGTTCTCTTGAAGGTCTGGACCAGAGCCTTTAAGGTCTCTTGTTGTGGCTCTCTTGAAGGTCTGGACCAGGAGCCTTTGGGTCTCTTGTTGTGGTTCTCTTGAAGGTCTGGACCAGGAGGCTTTAAGGTCTCTTGCTGTGGTTCTCTTGAAGGTCTGGACCAGGAGGCTTTAAGGTCTCTTGCTGTGGTTCTCTTGAAGGTCTGGACCAGAAGGCTTTAAGGTCTCTTGCTGTGGTTCTCTTGAAGGTCTGGACCAGGAGGCTTTAAGGTCTCTTGCTGTGGCTCTCTTGAAGGTCTGGACCAGGAGCCTTTAAGGTCTCTTGTTGTGGTTCTCTTGAAGGTCTGGACCAGGAGCCTTTAAGGTCTCTTGTTGTGGTTCTCTTGAAGGTCTGGACCAGGAGGCTTTAAGGTCTCTTGTTGTGGTTCTCTTGAAGGTCTGGACCAGGAGCCTTTAAGGTCTCTTGTTGTGGTTCTCTTGAAGGTCTGGACCAGGAGCCTTTAAGGTCTCTTGTTGTGGCTCTCTTGAAGGTCTGGACCAGGAGCCTTTAAGGTCTCTTGCTGTGGCTCTCTTGAAGGTCTGGACCAGGAGGCTTTAGGGTCTCTTGTTGTGGATCTTGCCTCTGGGTGTTTATATACATGTGTGTCTGATATGTTCCTGTTCAGTCTATACATGTGTGTCAGAAGACTCTATACTTCCCTCTACAGGACTCCTCTATACATATCAGAGATGTATAGTAAAGTATATAGTATGTATGTATGTATGTATGTATGTCTGTATGTATGTATGTATGTATGTATGTCTGTATGTATGTATGTATGTATGTATGTATGTATGTATGTATGTATGTATGTATTGGGCAAAGAAGCTCAATAAACCATATGATTATTTTTTTCAATTATTCAGTTTAATTGATTCTCATATTGACATATTAATCACAGCCTCGTTAATGGGTAATTACTGGCACCTCTTAATTACCTTATCCTCTGGTTGCAGTAGTTACAAACCACCTAAATTACGGTTAGGTTTTTAAGCCAAGGGTTCCATTTAGCTGTTAATAACCACTAATTGGACGAACCTTGTTAACGGCAGCGTGAGTGGTCGAGGAAGTGGTTGGTAATAGTTGTACAGGCAATTATGTGTAGTTGGGTCGTTATGGTGTGTGTGTGTGTGTGTGTGTGTGTACTAACAAACAGACTAACGCTCACACACACACACACACACACACACACACGTACACACACATAGCGCTGTCTTGTGGGTGGGCGAAATGGTGATTGCCCCCCCCCGCCCACCACCGACACTATAGCCAAGACACACTAGATCGTTGTAAATGGTAAATGGTGTAGTGGAGGGTGTAGAGGGTGGGTGTAAATGAGGGTGGGGTGTAATGGTGTAGTGAGGGTGGGGTGTAATGGAATGAGGGGTGGGAGTGCTAATGGGTGTAATGAGGGTGGGTAATGGGTGGGGGGGTGTAATGGGTGTGTAGTGAGGGTGGGTGTAATGGGTGTAGTGAGGGTGGGGGGTAATGGGTGTAGTGAGGGTGGGGTGTAATGGGTGTAATGGTGGGTTGTAATGGGTGTAATGAGGTGGGGTGTACTGAGGAATTGTGGGGTGTAATGGGTGTATGAGGGTGGGGGTGTAATGGGTGTAATGAGGTGGGGTGTAATGGGTGTAATGAGGGTGGGGTGTAATGGGTGTAGGAGGGTGTGTAATAGGTGTTATGAGGGTGGGGGTGTAATGGGTGTACTGAGGGTGGGGGTGTAATGGTGTACTGAGGGTGGGGGTGCATGGTGTACTGAGGGTGTAATGTGGTGTGCTGAGGGTGGGTGTAATGGGTGTGAGGGTGGGTGTAATGGGTGTGCTATAATAATTATTTTCCCTCAACCTCATCACCAAGATAACTTTCCTCCCTCAACACTACTTTCTCCCTCCTCCTCTCCCTTCCACTCCTTTCCTCCTCCTCCTCCTCCTCCTCTCCCTCTTCCCTCCACCACACCCTCCCTCTTCTCCTCTCCCCTCCCCTCCCTCCACTCCTCCTCATCTCTCATCTTCTCTCCCCCAAAATAACCTCCCCGTCTCCCCAATACTTTAAGCATCTCGACTCGGGGAGCATAACTCACACTATCGACCAGACTCCACAAACTTTATCACAGTATGGGTGTTTGGGCCCGAGGCTGGAATTGTCTTGTTATTTTTTTTGTTTTTTTTTATCTCGTAATTTGGAATCGTAAGTCAATTTTTGTTGTTAATGTTGTTGTTGTTGCTATTATTATTATTATTATTATTATTATTATTATTATTATTATTATTATTATTATTATTATTATTATTATTATTGTTGTTGTTGCTGTTTTATTTCTACTATCCTCCCCACCTCTACTATCCTCCCCACCTCTACTATCCTCCCCACCTCTACTATCCTCCCCACCTACACAATCTCCCCAACACCTCCCAAACGCCACCCCACTCAAAATTGGGGAAAATATAACCTCCCAAATCCACCCCAATTTGGTCTGGGAATAAAGGCCAGAGGAAAACAACAGTGGTGGGTGGGAGAAG
>NW_024716620.1:490000-595000 GCF_018991925.1 Homarus americanus | reverse complement strand
GGAGGGTGGAAGAGGAAGTGATGGGTGGAAGAGGGAGTGATGGGTGGAAGAGGGAGTGATGGGTGGAAGAGGGAGTGATGGGTGGAAGAGGAATTGATGGGCGAAGAGGGAGTGATGGGTGGAAGAGGAAGTGATGGGAAGAGGAAGTGATGGGTGGAAGAGGAGGAAGAGGCATCCAACATGTCTTTTTACCACTATTGGAGATGACAGTAGTAGTAGTAGTAGTAGTAATAGTAGTAGTAGTGGTGGTAGTATAAGTGTGGTAGTGTTGTCAGTCGTGGTTGAAAGTCGTGTATTGGGTGTGATTCCTGTAGTGGTGGTGGTGGTGGTGGCAATGGTAGTAGTGGTAACGGTGGTTGATAATAGGTGGGTTAGCTGTGAGGAAGAGATAGTGGTAGTGGTGTGTGTAGGTGTAGTTGTGGCCGTGATGTTGGTGGTTGTGTGTGGAGGAAGGAGGAGGAGGCCAAGCGTAGTGTGGTAGGCGCCTGCGTGTGTGAGAGCCCCGGCGGAGAGAGACAGAGAGAGTGAGAAAGGGAGGAGAGAGAGAGAGAGAGAGACGTGTAGTGTTGTTGCTTAGAACCTCCACCACAGCCAACATTGCCTCTCTTTTACTTCATCATCTTCTCTTCTATTCTGACAACCTCTATCATCCTTGTCAACACTGCCTCTCTCACCTATTCTTCACAACGCCTCTTCTATCCTAAACACTCTATTATCCTTGCTTCACCAACACTGCCTCTTCTATCCTTGCTTCACCAACACCTATATCCTTGCTTCACCAACACTGCCTCTTCTATCCTGCTTCACCAACACTGCCTCTTCTATCCTTGCTTCACCAACACTCTATTATCCTTGCTTCACCAACACTGCCTCTTCTATCCTTTGCTTCACCAACATGTCTATCATCCTTGCTTCACCAACACCTCACCTATTATCCTTGCTTCACCAACACTGCCTCTTCTATCCTTGCTTCACCAACACCTCTATTATCCTTGCTTCACCAACACTGCCTCTTCTATCCTTGCTTCACCAACACTTATTATCCTTGCTTCACCAACACTGCCTCTTCTATCCTTGCTTCACCAACACTGCCTCTTCTATCCTGCTTCCTAACACTATTATCCTTGCTTCCCAACACTGCCTCTTCTATCCTTTTCACCAACACTGCCTCTTCTATCCTCAATCCATTATTTACGAATATTTTAGCGATGAAAGGGGAGGGTCAGGTGAGGACAAGGGAGGGGGAGGGAGGGAGGGAGGTCAGGTGAGAACAAGGAGAGGAGGGTAGGGAAGGTCGCTGAGCACAAGGGAGGAATAGAGAGGGAAGGAGGGAGAGGAGGGGAATGGAAGGGGGGGAAAGGGGAGGGAAGGGGAGAAGGGAAGGGAGGGACATCGGATAGAGGTCATGGTCTCAACGTGTCGAGGCTACAAAAGACTGATGGTTTATTTCTTGCCGTCATTTTCCTTGGTATAAAACACACACACACACACACACACACACACACACACACACACACACACACACACACACACACACACATGTACATACGTGTATATATATAAAACCAGCGTGTTCCCCTGGCCGCACACCTTCAATCCTACACACACACACACACACACACACACACACACACACACACACACACACACACACACACACACACACACAGAGGTAGGTACAGTGTATGGCTTCTCAAATACACAATCAACTTTAAACTGTATCGACCAGAGCTTGCGTGAATAATGTAGAGGGCTGAGTTTCCGATGACTGGCCGTGGAGGGACGTGAGAGCCATCTTGATTAAGGTTGGTACTCATTCCTGGCATCAGTATTCTATATGGCACCCTGTCCTCCTCTCTCTCTGTTTCTCTTTTTTTTTTCTTTATTCTCTCTCTCTTTCTCTCTCTGTCTGTCTGTCTCTCTCTCTCTCTCCATCCCATTCCCCATCCCTCCACCCCTTTACTCTTTCTTTCTTTCTTTCTTTTCTTTTTCTTTCTTTTCTTTCTTTCTTTCTTTCTTTCATATCTCTCCCTCTGATAATTACACTCTCTTTCCAAACTACTATAATCTCTCTCCCTCTCTTCTCGTGATCCTGGCACCACACATTGCTGGCATCAGTATTCTGTATGGCACTCTTAGGCACCCTGTCCCTCTCCCTCCCTCCCTCCCTTCCTTCCTCTCCCACCTCTCACATAACCCCATTCTCCTCCTACCCCTTCCCTTACTCTCTTTTCTCTCTCTCTCTCTCTCTCTCTTTCTCTCTATTCCCTACTCTCTTCCTCTTCTCTTTCTCCCTTATCCCCTTTCTCCCTCTCTCTCTCCTTCCCTCACACCTCCCATTACCACCCTCTCCCATTCATCCGTTTTACCTTTCTTCCAAACCACTACTACTCTCTCTCTCTCTCTCTCTCTCTCTCTTCCTTCCTCCCTGCCACATACACACACATAATCACTACACACACACACACACACACACCCCTCTCTCTCTCTCTCTCTCTCTCTCTCTTCCAGTGCCACAAATCATCGCCATCTTGTTGGTAGTGCCACTGTGGTTTGTTTATTGCACTGGCACTCTCTATTTGTGGTGGGTGGGTGGTGGTTGTTGTTAGTGGTGGTAGGTTGTTGTTGTTGCTGTTGGTGATTGTTGTTGGTGGTGGGTGGTGGGTGGTGGTGAGTGGTGTTGTTGCTGTTGTTGTTGGTGGTGGTGGTGGTGGTGGTGATTGTTGTTTTTGTTGGTTGTTGTTGTATTATCAGTGATTGTAGTAGCTAGATGTAATGGCTATTATGGGTTGTTAGGACGGTTGTTGTAATGGTGTGATTATTGTTACAAAAAATGTTGTTAATGGCACACATAACACACACACACACACACACACACACACACACACACACACTATAAGTTAGATTAGCTTAAGATAGATAACTGTGTTAAATTAAGTTAGGTTAGGTTAGGTTAGGTTAGGTTAGGTTAGGTTAGGTTAGGTTACGTTAGGTTACGTTAGGTTGCTTAGGTAACGTTACGTTAGGTTAGGTTAGGTTAGAGAGCCAACATCCACCACTACCATATTATAATCAGACAGGTATTTTAGCTCCGTGTGATCAGAATTGTGACTTTTAATTACCAGTCGCGCTAAAATGCTTATTGGCCAAATAATAATTCCAAATTATCCATTTATCTGAACGAATCATTTTCGCTAAATTGTTTATGAATTCACTTCTAAAAATGGGAACAGGATTGGCGAGTCTATGTGAGCCGGGTGTGTGCTTGTTGCTTGTTGCTGTTGGTATATAGGGTAATTAAGTGAATACTGTATGTATGTATGTATGTATGTATGTATGTATGTATGTATGTATGTATGTATGTATGTATGTATGTATGTCTGTATCTTTCTCTATTCTCTCTCTCTCTCTTTCTCTTTCTCTTTCTCTCTCACCTCCTTCTTTCCCCTCCCACTCTCTCTCCACCTTCCTCACGGGGAGCAGAGAGCCAAGATCTCCGGCAAGTTCCACACTCCTCACGGGAATACCTTGTTTAAAAGTGAGTTGAGGATTTACATAATCTATCTTGTGTAGGAGCGCTGATTTTATCCTGCCTTCCTTCACTCCTATTATTTTGTCTCTCCCAAACCCTCTCCCCCAGTCGATCCTCCTCACCCCCAGTCGATCCCTCCTTCACCCCCCATCATCCCCTTCACCCCATCGTCCTCCCACCCTCCCCAGTCGATCCTCCTCACCCTCCCCAGTCATCCCTCCTTCACCCCCAGTCGATCCCTCCTTCACCCCCCAGTCGATCCCTCCTTCACCCTCCCCAGTCGATCCCTCCTTCACCCCCAGTCGATCCTCTTCACCCCCAGTCGATCCCTCCTCCACCCCCAGTCGATCCCTCCTTCACCCCCTTCCTGTCTCCTCCGACACCTCCTCCTCCTATTTCCATCCTTCCTCCTCCCGTTCGTCTGGTGTATCTGTTGGGACTGCGTTAGCAACAGAGACACGACTGGATTTACGTAAGTCTTCCCTCTCCTCCTCCTCCTCCTCCTCCTTCTTCTTCTTCTCCTTCTCCTCTTCCTTCTCTCCTTCTTATTCTTCTTATTCTTCTTCTTCTCTCGGTAAAGTGTCTTCGTCGTGTTGTTTTGTTTACGTGCGTGGGAGTTTGTTTTGGGGGAATCCGTCTGTAGTTTGTTTACGTTCGTGTAGTCTGCTTAATGAATCCGTCTAACTGGTGTTTACGTTCTTGTAGTCTAGTTAATAATCCGTCTACCTGGTGTTTACGTTCGTAGTCTAGTTAATGAACCGTCTACCTGGTGTTTACGTTCGTAGTCAGTTAACGAATCCATCACCGTGATTACGTTCTTGTAGTCTAGTTAATAATCCGTCCCTGGTTTACGTTCTGTAGTCTGTTAATGAATCCCTACCTGGTGTTTACGTTCGTAAAAACCCACCCAAAAAACACCACGTAGTCTAGTTAATGAATCCGTCTACCTGGTGTTTACGTTCGTGTAGTCTAGTTAATGAATCCATCTACCTGGTGATTACGTTCTTGTAGTCTAGAATGAACCGTCTACCGTGTTTACTTGTAGTCTAGTTAATGAATCCGTCTACCTGGTGTTTACGTTCGTGTAGTCTAGTTAATGAATCCGTCTACCTGGTGTTTACGTTCGTGTAGTCTAGTTAATGAATCCGTCTACCTGGTGTTTACGTTCGTGTAGTCTAGTTAATGAATCCGTCTACCTGGTGTTTACGTTCGTGTAGTCTAGTTAATGAATCCATCTACCGTGATTACGTTCTTGTAGTCAGTTAATGAATCCGTCTACCTGGTGTTTACGTTCTGTAGTCTAGTTAATGAATCCGTCTACCGGTGTTTACGTTCGTGATCTAGTTAGAATCCATCTACCTGGTGATTACGTTCTTGCTAGTAATGAATCCGTCACCTGTTTACGCGAATGAATCCGTCTACCTGGTGTTCTTCTTAGTCTATTAATATCTACGTGTTATGTTTACGTTCGTGTAGTCTAGTTAATGAATCCATTTACAAGATAATTTTATTCGTCAGAGTTTGTTTTCGAGAATCCGTCAGCAGTTTGTGTACGTTTGTGTATATAGTTATTTTAGAATCTGTTTGTGCTCAGTTTCTCTCTCTCTCTCTCTCTCTCTCTCTCTCTCTCCCTCTTCTCCCTCTCTCCCTTTATGCGTTGTCCTCCTCCTCCTCCTCCTAATCCCCTGTGCATGCCTCACCCCTTCTATTCCCTCCTTTCCCTCTCTTTCCCATTTCCATTCCTCACCCGTATCCACTCATTCATCATCCTCTCTCTTCTCTCTCTCTCTCTCTCTCTCTCTCTCTCTCTCCTTCATCCATTCCCTCCCCCCCTCTCCCTCCTCCTTCTCTTCCTTCTACATATTCTTCTCCTTCAATCACATTCCTCTCCTCTTCTTCCCCTCACCCTTTCCTCCCTCTTTTCTGTATCTTTTTCCCCCTCCCTCCTCCTCTTCCCCTCACCCCCATCCCTCTGCAACACCCCCTCCCTCCCTCACCTCACCCCACCTCCCCCTACTCCCTTTATCACCCCCCCCCCTATACACTCCCCCACTCATCTCATCTCCCTACACTCTTACCTCCCCCTCCTAACTCCCCTCACCCACCACCTCCTCCCCTGGTTGACCGACTATACCATCAAAGTGTCAGCGGGAGAGTGAGGCTGCACACACCCTCCCCCTTCTCCCCTCACCCCACCTCTCCCCCACCCCCACTCCCTCCCCTCCCCCCCCACCCCTGCCCCTCCACCACCACCCTCTCTGAATGCACTCCACCATCACCTCATCATTTGCAGAGGGGCAATTAACCCGTTGCAACGCGTTTCTCCCCACCCCCACCAGTCCCCCATCAGTCTTGTGGCGGGTGTTGAAGATACTGCAAGGGTGGAAAGATGGGCTGGATTGATGGGGATGGGGGAGAGAGAGGGAGAGTGTTAGAAGATTGATGGGGAGAGGAGGTTATAGAGATTGATGGGGAGATAGGGAAGTGAGATTGATGGGAGATAGGGAGGTTATAGAGATTGATGGGGAGATAGGAGAGGTTATAGGAGATTGATGGGGAGATAGGGAGAGGTTATAGAGATTGATGGGGAGATAGGGAGGTTATAGAATGGGAGATAGGAGAGGTTATAGAGATTGATGGGGAGATGAGGGAGGTTAGAATGGGAAAGAGAGGTTAGAAGATTGATGGAGATAGGGAGGTTATAGAGATTGATGGGGAGATAGGGAGAGGTTAGAGAGATTGATGGGGAGATAGGGAGAGGTCAGATGGAGAGATTGATGGGGGAGATAGGTGATAGGGTTATAGAGAGATGGGGTGTGTGATAGGGTGATGGGACGGATGGATAGAAAGTTATGGGTGACGTTATGAGGATGATTGAATTTATGGGGCATTGTGATGGGGATGGGATGATGGGGTAATGGGGAATGATGGGATGATGGGGTAATGGGGAATGATGAGATGATGGGGTAATGGGGAATGATGGGATGATGGGGTAATGTGGAATGATAGGATGATGGGGTAATGGGAATGATAGGAGATGAGGCCAATAATGGGATGATGGGGTAATAAGAGAAAAAATGAATGAATGAATATATATACCATTTATTAAACACATACACTCATATAGGTGTATAGGTATTGATGTATATTATCAGTATATATATATAAACATTTCCTATATATATACACATTATTGTCACCCTCGAGGTATCAATATAGGAGAACAAATTTTTTTAAACTAGTCATATAATATAAACAGACTAATTTGCATACTAATTTGCATATTGACATTACTAACTTGCTACCTACATCATCACAAGACCATTGATAATATTATGAACACCTGTCCTTTGTAATATAGGACAGATACTATAATATAAAAAAGATATATTTTTATACACATATTTTAGTTGATGTTATTGGTAGATAATTTTGTGGGGTAATTATATGTTATTATCAGTTTGGTTATATGATGTATAATTTGGATTGTGTTTTATTTGATTGTTTAATGAGAGTTATTATTATTACTGCTACTGTAAATAATAATAATAATAATAATAATAATAATAATAATAATAATAATAATAATAATAATAACCAAAAACAAAACAACAACAACAACAACAACAACCACACAATAACAACCACAACAACCACCTTCACAACAACAACAATAACAACCACCACCACCACTACAAGAACAACCACCACCACCACAACAACTACCAAAGCAACAACCACCACCACCACCACAACCACCACTACCACAACACCACCACCACAACAAGACAACCACCACCACCAACAACTACCAAAACAACAACCACCACCAACAACAACAACACCCACGTATAATAATCCAAACATTATATTGATCATTGTAGTTATAATTAGATTCACTCCTTATATATAACCTATCAGACATATATGGGTAATATAACCAAGAAACAAAACAAATATATGATGAAAATATAACAGGGTGGTAACAGTAGAGAGGAGTGGAAGGAAGGTGAATAATACTCCCCCTCACCACTCTCCTCTTCGCCTCTCCTCTCATCCCCCTCAATTCATCACCATCCATCACTCCTTACCACTCTCCTCTTCTCCTCTCCTCTCATTCCCTTACTTTATCTCCATCCCCCTCCCCACCTCCCACCCTTCTCCCCATCCTACTTCATCACCATCCCACCCCTCGCCCTCACCCCTCTCCCTCCTCCACCCCTCTCCCCCTCTCCTCCCCTCTCCCTCTCCCCCACCCTCGCCCTCTCACCCCTCTCCCCACCCCTCCCCCTCCCTCTCCCTCTCCTCCCCTCTCCCTCTCCCCTCCCTCTCCACACCTCTCCCCCCACCCCTCCCCTCCCCATCCCCCCTCCATTCACCTATAATCCAGGTACTGCATGAGAGTAAAAAAAAAGTTTAATCTATAATACCAATTAAATAAAAAGAGCTTTCTAAATAACTCTCACTTTCTAAACTCTCACTTTCTAAATAACTCTCACTATATAACTCTTAATATATGAAAATAATTATAAACTCAATCGATATAAAATAAAGAGTAACTATGTATATGTGTGTAGTGTGGCATGTGTGTGTGTGTGTGTGTGTGTGTGTGTGTGTGTGTGTGTGTGTGTGTGTGTGTGTGTGTGTGTGTGTGTGTGTGTGTGTGTGTGTGTGTTATACAGGTTACCTACTATACAAGGCAATTGATACTTATAAACTAGTGGGTTACTTTAATTACTTATCGTTTTCTATTTTTATTGTTTATTGGTTTTTTATGTTTTTTTTGTGTGTTTATTGTTTGTTGTTGTTTATTTTGTTTATTGTTTATTTGCTACTTTTGTTTATTGTTTATTTTTGTTACTTTTTTTGTTTGTTGTTTTTTTTATTATTGCAGTTTGTTTTGTTAATTTTGTTGTTGTTACTTTGTTTATTGTTTATTGTCGTTACCACTCTTGACAGCTGCCCCTTTAGTAGTAATTCCTTGATAGCTACCTTTAAATAGTCGTTCTCCTTGACAGCTACCCTTTAAATAGTCGTTCACCCCTTGACAGGTACCCCTTTAAGCAGTCGTTCACCCTTGACAGCTACCTTTATTAGTCGTTCTCCTTGACAGCTACCCTATAATAGTCGTTCACCCTTGACAGCTACCCTTTAAATAGTCGTTCACCCTTGACAGGTACCCCTTTAAGTAGTCGTTCACCTCTTGACAGCTACCCTTTAAATAGTCGTTCACCCTTGACTAGCCACCCTTTAAATAGTCGTTCACCCTGACAGCTACCCTTTAAATAGTCGTTCACCCCTGACAGCTACCCTTTTAAGAGTCGTTCTCCTTGATAGCTACAACTTTTAAATAATCGTTCACCCTTGACAGCTACCCTTAAATAGTCGCTCACCCTGACAGCGCCACCTTAAATAGTCGTTCTTGACAGCTACCCTTTAAATAGTCAGTTCACCCTTGACAGGAACCCTTTAATAGTCGTATCTACCACTTGAAAGCTGCCTCTTAAAATGGCTCGTTCACCCCTTGGATATTGTCAGACAGTCCAGGGGAGAAGGGTGTTCGACACGTGCTGTGACAGCGACCTGGGGCGCGCCACGTGCTCCCGGGGCGTGCTCGCTGACGCTTGGTAAGGGCGTGCACTCTGATACGTTGGTTAAGGCATGCACTCTGATGTGTAGTTGGGGCGTGCACTTAGATGCGTTGGTAAGGGCGTGCACTCTGACACGTTGATTAAGGCGTGCACTCTGATGTGTAGTTGGGGCGTGCACTTTAGGATGCGTTGGTAAGGCGCACTCTGATGTGTAGTTGGGGCGTGCACTTAGATGCGTTGTGGCAGTGCACTCTGATACTTTGGTTGGCGTGCACCACAGTAATTTGCGTATAAATCACAACAATAACAATAAACATAATAACAGAGATAATTAAATGGCATCCAAGATGGCTGCCAACCCACTCAAGATGGATGATGCCAACCCACTCAAGATGGCTGCCAACCCACTCAAGATGGATGATGCCAACCACTCCAAGATGGATGATGCCAACCCACTCAAGATGGATGATACCAACTCACCAAGATGGATGCTGTCTTACCACCGCTGTGACCTTGACCTCTAGCCTTGGAACTCCAGCCAACATACTACTAGGTCAAGAGGTTACTGGGTGAGCAAGATATGCTATGAGCATACAAGCCCGCGGGTGGATGTTATCTAAGATTATGTATGTATGTATGTATGGATGGAAGGGTAGATAAACCCTGTTATTATGGGGGTGAAGCATAAAAGGTAATAATGATGATGATGATGATGATGATGATGATGATGATGAGGAGAAGAAGAAGAAGAAGAAGAAGAAGAAAGGAAGAAGAAGAAGAAGAAGAAGAAGAAGAAGAAGAAGAAGAAGAAGAAGAAGAAGAAGAAGAAGAAGAAGAAGAAGAAGAAGAAGAAGAAGAAGAAGAAGAAGAAGAAGAAGAAGAAGAAGAAAAGAAGAAGAAGAAGAAGAAGAAGAAGAAGGAAGAAGAAGAAGAAGAAGAAAAAAGAAGAGAAGAAGAAGAAGAAGAAGAAGAAGAAGAAGAAGAAGAAGAAGAAGAAGAAGAAGAAGAAGAAGAAGCTAGTAAGAAGAAGAAGAAGAAGAAGAAGAAGAAGAAGAAGAAGAAGAAGAAGAAGAAGAAGAAGAAGAAGAAGAAGAAGAAGAAGAAGAAGAAGAAGAAGAAGAAGAAGAAGAAGAAGAAGAAGAAGAAGAAGAAGAAGAAGAAGAAGAAGAAGAAGAAGAAGAAGAAGAAAAAGAAGAAGACGAAGAAGATAGATAGATAAAGAATTTTCTGTTTTAAGGTTAGGAGAGAGAGAGAGAGAGAGAGAGAGAGAGAGAGTAATCATAGTTTACATCACAGGTGCAACGTGCAGGTGTGAAAGCCAAGGCAAAGGTCAATGAGGAGGAACCGGAGAAAACCCATCAGCGTGGAGAGAGAGAACCCAGCTTAGAGAGAGAGAAACCAGCTTAGAAAGAGAGAGAGAACCCAGTTTAGAGAGAGAGAGAACCCAGCTTAGAGAGAGAACCCAGCTTAGAGAGAGAGAACCCAGTGAGGTAAGATTAACCTCTCCCGACCGTAGAGAGGAGAAGGAGCACAACGTGTAGTGTGTTGATACCCGACGTTCATGACTGGTGAACTGTGGTGGATGGTGAAGGGGTAGGCAGGTAGGTAAGTGAATTAGGGTAGGTAAGTAGGTAGGATAGGTAGGTAGGATAGGTAGATAGGTAGGATAGGTAAGAGGAGGAAGGGAGGGAGGGAGGGAGGGAGGGAGGAAGACCCGACCAGGCAGCCAGTGCGGCCTAACCGAGAATCGATATATGTAAATGGTGGATCTCCAGGCCTCGACGAAACCAAATATATTTAGCCGGGTCCTATCGGGTAGAAATATCAGAATCTAGTCTCGGGAAGTAAGAAAGAAAAGAAAAGAAAGAAAGAAAGAAAGATAGAAAGAAAACAAAACAAAGGTAAGTAGTGAAGATGTAAATTACAGGTGTGTGTTTATGTATCTATCTGTGTCTGTATATATGTGTGTACCTGTATCATGTAGAGTGTGTTTTGTGTATGTGTGTGTGTGTGTGTGTGTGTGTGTGTGTGTGTGTGTGTTCACGGATAGGGAGTTCTCACTGTGATAAGGGAGATTTTTTTTTGCGTTCATTATTATTGTTTTTGTTTTGCGTTCACTTTTGTTATTGTTAGGAACGGATTTTTTTAACCCTCTCTCTCTTCTCCTCCTCCTCCTCCTTCCCTCTCTCTTCTTCTTCTTCTTCTCCCTCCTTCTTTTCCCTCCTTCTTTTCCCTCCTTCTTTTATCTCTCTCCTTCCCCCTCTTCCCTCTTTCTACTTCTTCCTCCTCCATCCCCTTTCTTTGCTATAGGTGGAAGTGAACGAGAAATAAAGGGGAGGATGAAAGGGGGAAGAGGGGTGGATGAAGGAAGATGAGGGGAAAGGGGAAGGGGGGAAAATGGGAAAGGGAAGTAAGAAGAAAAACAATTAACAATATATTAAATAAATTAACAAAAATAATAGTTTGGAAACATATTTTATCTTAAGAAAAATAGTAATAGTTAAAAATAAAAGTATTATTCGTTGCTTGGGGTTAAAAGTAGAAAAGTATGTATAGTTTTGAGGGTGTTTTGTTGTTGTGTTTTAATTGATAATCTTTTACCTCACGTGTGTGTGTGTGTGTGTGTGTGTGTGTGTGTTACTCTTTTGTCGAACTTTTCCCAACACACACACACACACACACACACACACACACACACACACACACACACACACACAAACATACTTGATGGTGGGTTTCATTTACTCAATATGTCGAAAAGTATCTCTTCAGAACAGCGTATTTATTTGCATTAATTTCGCGCAGGTGTTTGGAGGAGTGTGTGTGTGTGTGTGTGTGTGTGTGTGTGTGTGTGTGTGTGTGTGTGGTGCTTGAAACCAGCAGCCGTTACTAATGGTTGTAGTGGTGGTTGTGGTGGGGATGGTGGTAGTGGTACTGGTAGTGGTAGGTGGTGGTACTGGTGGTAGTGGTACTGGTGGTAGTGGTGGTAGTAGTGGTAGTGGTGGTAGTAGTAGTGGTAGTGGTGGTAGTAGTAGTGGTAGTGGTGGTAGTAGTGGTAGTGGTGGTAGTAGTGGTACTGGTGGTAGTGGTAGGTAGTGGTAATGGTGGTAGTGTGGTGGTGGTGGTGGTGGTGTCTTAATGGTGATATTAAGACGGGAAGGGTAATAGTGGTAATGATGGTGTTCATGGTCGTAGTGGAGATGGTGGTAGTGGTGATAGTGGTAGTACAGTGATTATGGTAGTATAGTGATTGTGGTAGTTTCGATGTTATTCGTAATGATGTCACTGCTGTTTTACTTGTTATTGATGTTATTGCAATCGCTGTTACTTGTTATTGATGTTGCATTTGTTATTGTTTAGAGATGTTGATATTGCAATTACTGTTCACGTTGCAACTTACTATATTGTATTTGCTGTTATTGGTGCTGTTGTCTCTTTACACACACACACACACACACACACACACACACACACACACACACACACACACACACACACACACAGACTGATACAAGATCTTACAGGCGTTGTTGTTAAGTGCTGTAAACCCCCCGTCGCTAGTACTGCTGTTATTAATGGTTGTTAAGCTGTTTTACTGCCTATAATGATATACCACTCTTCAGAATTGTTGTTGTATATGACAGGTTAATCCCGCTATATTTTATTCCTCAGCGTTTTCTATATGTTTTGTCTATATTAAGTTAGGTTAGGTTAGGTTAGGTTAGGTTAGGTTAGGTTAGGTTTAGTGAGGAAAACAAAGGACATGTGAAACGGACGCTAATTGGCTGATCTCGTGGTACTGTATTAGTGAGTAGCCAATGAGAGAACGATCATGTCTGTAAATGAGTTAACGCCGTGTTGTTTGTAAATCAGACGGTGAAAATACCTGTGTTTTTTTGTGAATGACTAATTAATATAGCCTTTGTGTACGTGAAATTGAGTTAGGCATTGTCCCTGTCTCTTTAAACACACACACACACACACACACACACACACACACACACACACCAACCATTAAGAAATATCATATTTTTGTCTGAATGAGTAATGAGGAGACATACTTATGTTAATGTTTAATTAACATATTTACTTTATAAATAAACAAGACGGCTCCGAGGTTTAACAGTTGTATAGGGAATGTGTATATATAATAATGTAGATGTATAGAAAATGTGTTCATATAATGTGTATATTTACAAAGAATATGTATATATAAAGAATGTATATATCTAAAGAATGTGTATATATTAGTCTCGTCTCAATGTCTTCCGTTAACAGGCATGCTCCTGTTATATCTGTTGCATTGTTTTATATAAATTGCTTTTGACAGGTAAACTAAACAATATACACAGGTAAACTAAAGTAAACAATATACCCAGGTACACTAAATAATAAACACAGGTATTTATCTATTTATCTAATAAGTAATAAATATCTATTAAATTCAGGTAACATTTTAAAGATTCCGGAAATAATTCACTCATAAATAATTCCACATAATCTAATAATTAATAAAATAATTCTCAGCATGTATGTTACGAATGAATTATTATCATACATCAATAAATAATAAACACACAATAACAACACTAATGACCTATATAAACTATAATATATATTTAATGTTTTTTTTGGGGGGTATACGTGTAATGTTTATAATGTAGTTGTGGCTATATAAATCTCTGTTGTCTTGTGTATATTAAAAAATAATACAATCAAATTTATAATACATTCAGTTTTTTCCGATTTATTTTTCAGTGTTGTTTTATCACATGGAAAAAATTATTTATTGTTCGTGATATTATTTCAGTAAAGGTAACGGTATGAGTCATTAGCAGGTGTGTACAGGTAACGATATGAGTCATTAGCAGGTGTGTACAGGTAACGATATGAGTCATTAGCAGGTGTGTACAGGTAACGATATGAGTCATTACCAGGTGTGTACAGGTTACGTTATGAATCATTAGCAGGCGTGTACAGGTAACGACGAGTCATTAGCAGGTGTGTACAGGTAACGATATGAGTCGTTAGTAGTTGTGTACAGGTAACGTTATGAGTCATTAGCAGGTGTGTACAGGTAACGACATGAGTCATTAGCAGGTGTGTACAGGTAACGATATGAAGTATTAACAGATGTGTACAGGTAGATTGAGGTAAATAATGACAATGATAAAGACTAAAGGTTCGACTACACACCTTCATGAATAATATAAAACTGAAATGGAAAATCGAAAAAAAAAAGATTAAATTAAATTAAACCGCGATCAAAAGGCCCTAGAAAATATACTAATAACTCTGTAGATATATACCGAGTGTGGACTGAGCCAATGTATACTCGTATATTATATAACCATAGCGGTAGAGGATATATATATTTCATGATGCTCGTCATTGTATATTTCCTTCGGTATGCTATTGTTAGGTTAGGTTAGGTTAGGTTAGGTTAGGTTAGGTTAGGTTAGGTTAGGTTAGGTTAGGTTAGAGTTAAGTCCATGGTTGTACATTACGTTAGAATAATAACATGAAACCAACCACTACAGCACACATACAAATCCGAGCAGCAAGATGTTTACTACCTCCTCCTCCTTAACTGTACGACCCTCAAGCAGATGTTGCCAGATGATGCTAAACGTCCCCCCAGAGAATGTTATCAGCAAATAACATACAACATTATCCTCACACAAAATGACTTGTTAATTACTCTTCAACTACCTATTAGCGTCTTCTCCTCATTAGTGGGATATAATTTTAATAATTGAAGTTATCATTACGGTGTTATTGTCTGACTGCAGGTGTGTAAATAACTGACAGCCCGCCAAGGATGTCACACGGTGCTGACAGTCTCCGGTAATGACTTCATTGACACCCTCGCCATATAAAACAACTTCGTCAGCACTGGCAATCAACATCGTCTGGCGTTTTTCCCGTACTCACCGCAATGGTAATATTATGGAAGATTTAAGTTAGACGAATTTTCGCTCGCCTTCTGCCTGCAGTGGCGTTCTCTTATGGTACGAGAGTCAGACGATCCTCCTCCGTCATATAGCAGCAGCAGCAGCAGGAGGCAACAAGGACACCGCCTACGGGAGGAAGAGACGAAAAAATAAGAGACGTTTTCTGTCTTACTGTGGATGAAGACACAACGAATGATGATTGTTGACATCGGCGAAATAACGTAAAGAAAGACTGAAGGCAGAAGTAAATCTAAAACGAGGAAGAAAAACGCGAGAAAAAAGGAAAATGGCAAAGAAAGAAAACAAAGAACAGTCGCCCTCCTGTCGTCTGGTGGCAGTAAAACTCGTGAGGGTGCTGTTGCTCCCCGCTCCGCCCCCCTCTAGTGAAGATGGAGGACCTGGCGACCTACAGACGGCGACAGCAACCCCTACAGGAGAGGCAAGGATAGAGAGTTGATAGAGAGAGAGCGAGAGAGAGAGACAAGAGGGGTGTAGGATAGTATGGCCTGGGGTGGTGGTGGAGGAAGAAGCACCGCCCCCTACAGGGAAGATGGAGGACCTGGCCACCCACAGACGGTGACTATAACCTCTTCAGGAAGGATAAAGAGGATCAAGAGTGAGTAAGGGTGTAGGTGTGGGTGTTGTTGTTCCTGACGGGGTGGTCGCGCCCCGTAGCGTCCCCGGCAGCGAGGACGGAGAGGCCCTGGATGACCGGAGCCCCGACGACAGGAGCCAAGTCCAGGATCAATACATGCAAATGGCGGCCGCCAGCTCCGGGCCCTGCAGCCTAGCCCCCCTCACCGCGGCCCACACCCACGCTCCTGCTCCCTACACCACCACACACAGGGCCAAGCTGGTGTGAGGCAGGACCACCAGAGCTATGGTTGATGGTGGCAATGGTAGGTAGGCCGGGAGGGAGGGAGGTAGGTGAGGGGGGAGCATTATTGGTGGCACTGGTCGGGTGGCACCACTGCCTGAAAGAAAATGGTGCCTCGTGACGGTCTTGATGCCTCATCCCTGTTGCCAGGAGCTCACGGCCGCGCCATATTTTACACAACACGCCGGAGGGAGAAAGTTTTGTTGACATTTTTTTATACGATACACGGGTTGGTGGGAGGGGATAGAGGCTGTGTTTTATCTCTACCTCATGTTTTGCCCTTCCCTCCCTCCCTCACCTGATAGATAACTTACTCTATGAAGCCAACAACCTTTAATTCCCGTCTGTCTATCTCTCTGTCCCACGAATTCTTGAGTCGTCTTTCTCCTCCTTCCTCTCCACTTACCCCCCAAACGTATTCTTTATCTTCTTCTTCTCCTTGACGGCCGCAGAACCCTATCGAGTAACTCCTCAAGGTTCAAGGTTCTGCTGCTGGTAAATACTGGCAGAGAATGTCGAGTATTTATGCCCGGAGTAACTCAAGGAACTTAACATGGCTGACGGTGTTCTCGGGGTAAGACTCTGGTCGGGAGTATATTACGTGTTGTTATTATTTTGAAGGACGAAGTGTCTGATCCATTATTATTATTATTGTTATTATTATTATTATTATTATTATTATTATTATTATTATTATTATTATTATTATTATTATTAGTATTAGTATTATTTAAGGCGTTAGTGTGTATACCATCACACCATCTCCACACAGCGCCTTTAAAAACTCCTATTTAAAGACAACGCTACACTTTGTGACTGTAAATTAAGCAGCCCCTCTAGTACCCGACTCTTGCGTTCATTATTATTATTATCATTATTATTTATTATTATTATAATTTATTACTATTATTAATTATCATTATTTTTATAATTATTAATGTTATTATTATTATTATTATTATTATTATTATTATTATTATTATTATTATTGTTTATTATTATTATTATTATTATTATTATTATTATTATTATTATTATTATTATTATTATTATTATTATTTTTATTATTATTATTATTATTATTATGATAAGAGGCATCCGATATAATAACAATAACAACAATGATCATCATAATAATAATAATAATAACAACCCACTCCACAATCATTATATAACACAATCACAATAAATTTCCAACAAACACAATATTTTTTTTTCCTTGCACATCATCCAACACACCCAGCGATTAAGACCATCGAAGTGTATTTTGTTTGTTTGTTTGTTTGTTTTTGTTAACCAGAGCAGCCAGTCCCCCTTTTATAAAACTGCTATGTTCCCGAGTCAAGTTACACCATCGCGCACAGCAATTTAGGAAGGGCATATTTTAAACCGGGCCGACCAACTTATGACTCCCTGCCTCCGTACACAATGCGTCTACTCCGATAACCTTGCGCTACTCCGCAACTACGTCAAGGAGGGGGTGGTGGTGGAGGGGTTGAGAGGGTGGGTGTGTGGAGTTTGAGAGGGGTGGGTGAGTGGATGGATTTTTGAGAGGGTAGGTGTGAGAAAAGGGTGGGTGGATTAATTTTTTTTTTTTGAGAACTGGTGGATTTCAGGGGGTAGGTTACTTTGGTGAGTTGTTGGATTTTAAGGAGTGGTGGGGTTGGATTTTGGGTGGATTTCAGATTTTAGGGATCAGATTTTAAGAGATTTTTTTTTTAAATCTGTCGTAGTTTTCAGATTTTAAGAGTCAGATTTCTATTGTTTTAAGGATTTTAGTAACCTGATTTTTTGGTATGTTATGGATATCAAGGTCAGATTTTTATAGAACACTTTGTTTTACATAATTCCCGCGTGTTTTTTAATAGATTTTTGAAGATATGATTTTTTGGGGTTACTAATAAAAACAAAAAATCATTTATATTATTATTATTATTATTATTATTATTATTATTATTATTATTATTATTATTAAATTTGTAATGTACGTACAGTAGTCTTGGTAACTTATTATTGTTATGTAATATTAACACATATGTATTCGCCATGTGCTTATGTAAATAGGTGTTTACATATGTGGAAATAAAAAAAAATGTAGACATGAGCGTATATGTGTATATGTAAGTATGATGTGTGTCTGTAGGCGGCAACATCATTCTCATCATACATTATGCACCATCACGTACACACAAGGAGGCACGTACACAGGCTGATATTGACGCGCGCACACACACACACACACACACCAAAAACATACCACAGCTAAAAAAATCGTCACCAAACAATATAATTATTTGGTGGATAATTAAGAGTTCTAGAAATTTCCTATAAGATGGATCAATTATTCGGATCACCTGAAGATTAGCCCCCTACTCCCACTAGCTTATTCCACCTAACCTAACGTAATCTAACCAAACCTAACCTAACCTAACCTACTTCCACTAGCTTATTTCACCTAACCTAACGTAATCTAACCAAACCAAACCAAACCAAACCAAACCAAACCTAACCTAATCAAATCCAACCTAACCAAATCAGACCCAAACTACCCTAAGCTAACTCAATCTAACTCTACCCTAACCTAACCTAACCTAACCTAACCTACCCCCCAGGTATAGCTTTAGGGTGTTCAATTAACAGGTGGAAGACGGTATCGGTGGGGAGTAAACTTCAGGTGATGGCTCATGACTGGAGAACTGTGACACCGATAATTACAAATCAAGGTGTCACATCAGGTGTTGGTGATTGGTGTAAGTGTGTGTGTGTGTGTGTGTGCGTGTGTGTGTGTGTGTGTGTAATTATCCCCCCATACGTGTACACTTGCATAATTAACAGCAACTCAAACTCTAAACACAAACAAGAACGAAAAAAAAACGGGAAAACACCAATAAAGAAAACGGAAACAACACAACCAAAGAAAACGAAAAAAACAACAGCAACTTGAAGCACATACTATAACAAAAGGAAAACAAAAGACTTATTCATCCTTAAAGCTTTTGTTAAGTAGTAAATCTCACAAGACATGGAGTTGAACACCTCACAGGCCCATTCTACACACCTGGTCTCTCTTACCTTGCTGTTACCTGAGGATTTCGTATGTAAATATTGATGATTATTTTGGCGCGCACGTTGAGGGTGATCAGTGTAAACAGTGTGTACCTCCGTGGGTCTGAGTCGAGGACCATTTGTAAACGAGAGAATTTGTTTACAGGTGAAGTGTTGTTGTTTGTAGATGTAATTATGGAGGTAAATATAAAGGTTCTTCGTATTTTAGTTATGAAAGTAGACAATATTGTTTATGTTATTATTTTACGGTATTGTAAGGATATAAGATTAGAATGAATGGTTATTATTATTATTATTATTATTATTATTATTGTTATTATTATTATTATTATTATTATTATTATTATTATTATTATTATTATTATTGTTATTATTGTTATTATTATTATTATTATTATTATTATTATTATTATTGTTATTTGTTGATGAGAAAAAATATAACGGAACCGATTATTTATTTACTATTAATACATTTCATCGATAATTTAAGGATTGTATTTGTAGTTACTGATAATTAAGATGATATTATTACATAACTTAGGGATTATTTAAAGTTGAGATAAGAGGTAAGAGATAACAGATGAGAGATGAGAGATGGGAGATAAGAGATGGGAGATGGGAGATAACAGATAAGAGACAAGAGATGAGAGATAAGAGATGAGAGATGAGAGATGAGAGATGAGAGATGAGAGATGAGAGATAATATTTGTAATTATCTCGTAAGTTAAGATGCAGTTTGGGAAGAAGAGGAAGACAGAGACAGAGATGATAATAGTTATACTTATCACCGGCAACAACAACAACAACAACAACAACAACAACAACAACAACAACAACAACAATAACAAGCACAACAAACAACAACAACAACAACAACAAAACCTACACCACCACACCACCAACACAACCACCACCACCCCTCACTATCACCACCACCATAACCACCCCCTCACTATCACCACCAACAACAACACCCTCTCCCCACCATAACCACCCCTCACTACTACCACCACCACCACCATCACCACCATCACTACCACCACTACCAGTACAGGATCTACTAGAGAGGCTCCCAGTATGCAAATAAGAAGAGAGGAGAGGAGGGGAAGGGAGAGGAGGAGGAGGAGGCGAAGGGAACGAGTGAGGGGAATCGGGTCTGAGGGGAAAGCTTTGATGTGGGAGGTTTAAGGGGATACTCGCTCGGGAGACTATTAGCCTTTATCTGGTCTGTACGGGGATTGCTCTCTCTCTCTCTCTCTCTCTCTCTCTCTCTCTCTCTCTCTCTCTCTCTCTTTCTCTCTCTCGCTTTCATTTCATCTCCACATAGGTCTACTTGTGGCCAGCTTAAGCGCTCAATATCACTAACCATTTTATCACTAATATCGTCAACCATTTAGCGTTAATATCTCTCGATGTCTGATGGAGTGAGTGGGTGGGCAGGGTGGGCTGGGTGGGCTGGGTGTGTTTGGTTAGGTTGTTTTGGTTGCTGTTTGGTTAGTTTGGTTATAATGTATGTGTATGTGTGTGTGTGTGTGTGTGTTCACTCACTATCACACTGGCTCACTATCACACTGGTTCACTCACTATCACACTGGTTCACTCACTATCACACTGGTTCACTCACTATCACACTGGTTCACTCACTTTCACACTGGTTCACTATCACACTGGTTCACTCACTATCACACTGGTTCACTCACTATCACACTGGTTCACTATCACACTGGTTCACTCACTATCACACTGGTTCACTATCACACTGGTTCACTCATCACACTGGTTCACACTCACTGGTTCACTACTATCACACTGTTCACTATCACACTGGGTTCACTATCACACTGGTTCACTATCACACTGGTTCACCCACTATCACCCTGGTTCACTATCACACTGGTTCACTATCACACTGGTTCACATCTTGGTTCACTATCACACTGGTTCACTATCACACTGGTTCACTCACACACTGGTTCAGCATCACACTGGTCTACCACCATCACTGGTTCACCATCACACTGGTTCACTATCACCCTGGTTCACCTGGTCCATCACACTGGTTCACTATCACACTGGTTCACTATCACACTGGTTCACTATCACACTGGTTCACTCATCACACTGGTTCACTATCACACTGGTTCCACTATCACACACTGGTTCACTATCACACTGGTTCACTATCACACTGGTTCACTATCACACTGGTTCACTATCACACTGGTTCACTCACTATCACACTGGTTCACTATCACACTGGTTCACTATCACACTGGTTCACTATCACACTGGTTCACTATCACCCTGGTTCACCCGCTACGGTTCAAGAAGTAAACACAGAAAGTCCTCACCAACTCCCCGACTTCAATTCTTATATATTTTTTTTTCCTCATTTTCTCTCTCTCATTTTTTTGTTCCTCTCTCAACCCCTGGAGGCCTTAGCAGGGTTACTTTCTTCCTTTATTTTTTATTTTATTTTATTTTTTCTTATTTTCTTATCCCCTCGGGAGGAGTAGAAGAAGAGCATCGTCGACCAATCAGAATAAAGACATGAACGGCTTCACCCTTAAGCTGGGTTTTGGAGGGTGTGTGTGTGTGTGTGTGCCGCAAGCGACCTCGAACACCATCGCACTTGTATGACTTGCTCCTCTACCTCCCTGTAAGCCAATCAGAAAGCCATTACCCAGCGCCGTGGGGCCCCGTCGTCACCACCGCCGTCAGGAGGGGAGAGAGAGGGAGAGAGAGAGAGGGAGAGAGAAAGGAGGTTGGGAGGGAGAAGGATGGGAGGGTAGGGAGGGAGATTTAAGGGGAGAGATGGAGGTTGTATTTGAGGGAATGAAAGAGAGAGAGAGAGAGGAGGGGGAAGGGAGGGATGGAGGTGTATTGGAGACGGAGGGGGGGGGGGTGTGTGGGGGAGAGGGGGGCCGAAAGGTGTGTGTGAGGGGAGACATGGTGAAGGAAGGGGTCTGAGGGGAGAGTTAAGTGTGTAGATAAGAGAAAAGAAAGGGGTGAACGCTTAAGAGGAGGAGGAGGAGGAGGGGGAGGAGAAGGAGGAGGAAAGAAAGAAAGGAAAAAGAAAGAAGAAATGAGGAAGGATGAGAAAGAAAAAATTAATAAGAATAAGAAAAAAATAAACCAGGATTTTATTGTTTTTATAATCTTAACAAACATGTCAACATCAACCTGGTAGACAGACAGACAGACAGATAGACAGACAGAAAGAGAGACAGAGAGACAGACAGACAGACAGACAGACAGACAGACAGACAGACAGACAGAAAGACAGACAGACACCTTGCCTTAAATATATCGCCAGTGCTATAAACAGCGCCTGATACTCTACAAAGTCATTCCCCAGACTGATATTTTAAGTTACAGCCACATCACCACACTACCATACAGCCACACCACCGTAAAACCACACTACCCATACCACCACTCCACCACACAGGTAACCAAGTAATGTCTGTCTTAAATATGTCAGCTCAGGTATTTCAAAACAACAACATAATCGTTGTTGTGTTTACTTATATAATGGGAAGAATTAATAGTGCACTAATGGATCCAATTACCACTCATCCTATCTCAGGTGTCAAGGTGTCAGGTGATTGGTGATTAATGTATATAAATTTTACCTGTGTATGGGTGATAATTACAGGTGTATCTTCAACAGGTGAATTTTGGTGTCATAGGATCGATATAAAGGTTCATAGTTAACATGGTACTTGGAGGTTTAGATGTTAATGTCTCCTGTACACACACACACACACACACACACACACACACACACACACACACACACACATAGTCTCAAAAACAATACAGTTTCACCTTAACCACCATTTAAAAAGGCATCCATCAGTTAAGTCAGACCTGGATGACTCAAAATTTACCTGGTGATTCACTCTTACCTGGTGAGTCAGTTATAGTCGCTTATTGTTACCTGGTGATCATGGGGACTTAGAAACTCACTGCTACGGCGACTCAGTATGATCTGGTGATTGGATATTAGGTGATTGGGGGTACTTGGTGATTGACTAATGAGGTACCTGGTGACTAATGAGGTACATAGTTACTAATAAGGTACCAAATGACTAATGGGGGTACCTGGTGACTGGTCGGCTGGGGATTACCTGGTGACTAATAAAATACCTGGCGCTTGGTAGGAGGGGGGGGAGATTACTTGGTGACTAGGGAGGGTTACCTGGTGCCTGGGGCATTACTTGGTGACTAGAGGGGGGTTACCTGGTGAACGTTGACCACGCCCGTGCCCTCACCACCCCCCGCCGTGCACCACCATATCCAGGGAGTTACTTTAACGGGGAAATACTTATGTTCTGTTAAACGCCAATTAAAAGCAAGTTGTGGGTAGGTGATAGCGACATAAATACTTGGGGCAGCGTGGGGCCACATTCTCCTGCCCCTAGCCCTTACCCCCTACCCCGGTGACGTCACGGTAGGGGGTATTGCAGAGTGGTGGTGGTGGGGGTAGGTGGTTGTGGTGGAGAGATGGTGAGGGAGAGAGAGGGGGAGAGGGGTTGTGAAGGTGAGATTGGTGGTGGACGATGAGTGATTGTGGATGATGATTGTTGTTATTGTGATAGTGAGTGTTGTAATGGTGGTTGTTGAAAGGCTGGTAGTCGTGGTGTTAGTGGTGATGAGAACGATTGTGGTAGAAGAATGTGGTGATGGAAGGTGGTGTAATGTTAGGAAGGGGTGGTAGTGGTGGCAGGAATGGTGGTGGTGGTTGTAAAACTGCGGGTGGTAGGGGTAGTGGCGGGTAGTGGCGGGCAGTGGTGCAGGTGGTCGTGTCAGTGGTGATGATGGTGGTGATGGTGATGGTAGTAGAGGTGCAAGTCGTGTTGGTGGTGGCGGTTATGGTGAGGGGTAGTGGTGGTGGTGGTAGTAGTAATGACAACGGTGATGGTGGAAGAGACAATAGTGGTGTAGCTGTTGGTAATGACAACACAGGTAAAGGAGTTAGTGGTGTCAGAAATTAATAATAGTTATGGTGCAGGTGTGTTGGTGACGTATATAGTGGTAATGGTGACTATAATTTTAATGGTGTTGGTGACGGGAAAAAATAATGGGGGTGGATGATAGTGATGGTGCGGGCAGTGGTGGTGAGAGTGAGGGGAAGTAGTAGTAGTAGTAGTAGTAGTAGTAGTACTGGTAGTTAATGTTGTTGTGTCAGTGCTAGTGGCAATAATGGTGGTGACAGTATCCATATATAATAAAATGGTGATGATGGTAGTAGTGGTGGTGGTGGTGATGATGGTGATAGATGCGTAACCAACAGCCATCAGTCGCCGCTGGTGTAAGGATGGTACAAGGGATATATTTCACCTTCTCTGACGCATTAGTATCTTTCATATTACTTTCCCATCCACTAGTGTAAGTCAGCCACCACACCACTACATCCACGCCACCACAACACTACATCCACGCCACCATACCACTACATCCACGCCACCACAACACTACATCACGCCACCACAACACTACATCCACGCCACCATACCACTACATCCACGCCACCACAACACTACATCCACGCCACCACACTACATCCACGCCACCATACCACTACATCCGCCACCACAACACTACATCCACGCCACCACACCACTACATCACGCCACCACCACTACATCCACGCCACCACAACACCACATCCACGCCACCACAACACTACATCCACCCACCACAACACTACATCCACGCCACCACACCACCATCACGCCACAACACTACATCCACGCCACCACAACACTACATCCACGCCACCACACCACTACATCCACGCCACCACAACACTACATCACGCCACCACACCACCACATCCACGCCACAACACTACATCCACGCCACCCAACACTACATCCACGCCACCACAACACTACATCCACGCCACCACAACACATCCACGCCACCACAACACTACATCCACGCCACCACAACACTACACATCCACGCCACCACAACACCACATCCACGCCACCACACCACCATCCACGCCACCAACCACTACATCCACGCCACCACACCACTACATCCACGCCACCACAACACCCATCCACGCCACCACAACACTACCATCCACGCCACCACAACACCATCCACCCACCACACCACTACATCCACGCCACCACAACACTACATCCACGCCACCACAACACCACATCCACGCCACCACAACACTACATCACGCCACCACAACACTACATCACGCCACCACAACACTACATCCACGCCACCACAACACCATCACGCCACCACAACACACATCCACCCCCACACCCACGCCACCACACCACCATCCACGCCACCACAACACTACATCCACGCCACCACAACACCATCCACGCCACCACAACACTACATCCGCCACCACACCACTACATCCACGCCTACCACTACATCCACGCCACCACACCACTACATCCACCCACCACACCACACCACTACATCCACGCCACCACAACACTACATCCACGCCACCACAACACTACATCCACGCCACCACAACACTACATCCACGCCACCAAAACACTACATCCACGCCACCACAACACCACATCCACGCCACCACAACACTACATCCACGCCACCACAACACCACATCCACGCCACCATACCACCACATCCACGCCACCACACCACACATCCCGCCACCATACCACACATCACGCCACCACACCACCACATCCACCCACCACACCACACCACCATCCACGCCACAACACTACATCACGCCACCACACCACTACATCCACGCCACCACACCACTACATCCACGCCACCACAACACTACATCCACGCCACCATACCACCCTACATCCACGCCACCACAACACCACATCCACCCCACCACACCACTACATCCACGCCACCACACCACTACATCCACGCCACCACAACACTACATCCGCCACCACAACACTACATCCACGCCACCACACCACTACATCCACGCCACCACAACACTACATCCACGCCACCATACCACTACATCCACGCCACCACCCACCACATCCACACCACACCACCTACATCCACGCCACCACAACACTACATCCACCCCACCACACCACACCACCACATCCACGCCACCACAACACTACATCCCAACCACCACACCACCACATCCACGCCACCACACCACCACATCACCCCACTACATCCACCCCACCACACCCCACCACTACATCCACCACCACCACCATCCACGCCACCACAACACTACATCCACCCACCACACCACTACATCCACGCCACCACACCACTACATCACCCCACCACCACCACATCCACCCCACCACACCACCACATCCACCCCATCACACCACTACATCCACGCCACAACAATACATCCACCCCACCACACCACTACATCCACGCCACCACCCACACGCCACCACACCACCACATCCACGCCTGTCAAACATCCATCCATCCATCCATCCATCACAGTGACGAGGTGGATTAAGTCTTCCCTCTACATGTTTACTTCCCACACACACACACACACACACACACACACACACACACACACACACACACACACACACACACACACACACTTAATTCTACCTTCGGTGTTATTGTACAATCTTGCAGTTTCAATATATTGCATGAAGGCTATCTGGAGGTTGCATGAGCGTGTTGTACATGTCAAGATTACTCATCTCACATTGACTGATCTGAAAATGTGAGTTCTTGTTCCCATCATCTTGAGATTAGAGACGTGTTCTATAAATTTTCGTGACCTCTCATATATCCTGTGATAGCCCCAGACCCTGGCCCTGCGATTAAGGAGCAGAGTCTCATCCGCGACAATTATGTACCTGGATAAAGTGGTGAGGCCCTGGGCGGCGTGCTACAGGGTGGCTGGCTGGGGCTTCTGCAGTTGATGGGGGTATTATAAGCGGATGTAAACATGACGTAGTTTTCGGGTTTTTTGTTGGTATTTTACTACTACTACTACTGCTACTACTGCTGCTACTACTACTACTACTACTACTACTACTACTTCCTCTTAGCTATTGTTGTTGGTTATGTCGACACTGTTGGCACTGTTA
Organism: Homarus americanus; assembly: GCF_018991925.1. Classification (NCBI taxonomy): domain Eukaryota; kingdom Metazoa; phylum Arthropoda; class Malacostraca; order Decapoda; family Nephropidae; genus Homarus; species Homarus americanus. Next base: position 567,899 of record NW_024716620.1, on the reverse strand, counting down.
CCTGTATAACTGATTCATTTACTGTTGACATGACCACGACAACAGGTGATTCAACAATAATATAACGACAGCAGTTTCAACCGCATAATATCACATAACAACAACAACAACCTCATCATCAACAACAACAACAACAACAACAACCTCATCAACAACAACAACAACAACAACAACCTCATCAACAACAACAACAACAACAACAACCTCATCAACAACAACAACAACAAATATCCTGACCCTTTATGTTGTTGACTTACTGCAATTTATGACAAAAACATGATTTTTGTCTTAATGATTTACGACAACGTGACCCCCCCCCCCCCCCCTCTCTCTCTCTCTCTCTCTCTCTCTCTCTCTCTCTCTCTCTCTTTATTTCAACAAAACATCTCTGTATTTTTTGTTTTGCCCTATACCTGTCTTATCAACAAAGCCCGCTGGGTCATTACACACACACATACAGGTATAATCAATCTAACTTAATCTTCTTTTTTCACCTGCAGAGACCGCCAGGTAATGACTAAACGACGCTAACAGCTACTGGTAGTTAGACCCGCATCCCTCCCAGCAGGAACCCGTAGCTAAGCAGGCAACAGCAGGGACGTGGGGGTAGCAGTCAGCAGGTAAGACAGGCAGACAGACAGACAGACACACACACACACACACACACACACACACACACACACACACACACACACACACACACACACACACACACACACACACACACACAACACTCCGCTAATGGTGATCGATCGACCCCCATCGTCACGGGTCGCTCCATAAGCAGGTGTTGTAGGGTCTTCACGGATGCAGGTATTGACGACACATTAATCAAAGGTGAGAAGAGAAAGAGAGAGAGAGGAGAGAGAGGCCAGAAGAACAAGATGCATGGTCACCTCCTCAGAGCTAAAGGTTAGGTTAGGTAAAGTTAGGTTAGGTTAGGTTAGTGAGGAGTGACTTAAGAAAACACTAAAAAGATATAGGCAATAATAAAAAAAGGGAAGAGGAAGAAAATGAGGAAACGAAAAGAAAGAAAGAAAGAAAGAAAGAAAGAAAGAAAGAAAGAAAGAAAGAAAGAAAGAATCACAATAAAACACCTGATTATACCTCACGTTCACAACATGTCAGGACAATATTACTTTCAAACCCCTAAAGCCTTACTGACTCGCCATCAATACAACAACACTATCTCATAATAATATAACGTAACATCGACTACTGAATATTCCTTTAAGCAAAACTCTTCCTCCTATTCCTTGTTAGTTGGTGAAAAGCGAATACAATTGGCATACATGAACACACACACACACACACACACACACACACACACACACACACACACACACACACACACACACACAATCGTCTTTATCCCAGCTTGAAAAGAGAAATAATGCAAGTCATGATGAGTCAGCGGTTTGTGGCTTGGTTTATGGCGGCGAGAAAAGAAATACGTTTCTAATCTGGCTAATTTGTGTGTTTCCTCTGAGGCTGTTGCATGGAGTGGATGGTGGTGGTGGTGGTAGTAGTAGTGGTGATAGGTGGGTTATTGTGGTTGTTTGGTGGTGGTGGTAGGTAGGTGATTTATGGTGGTTGTTGTAACGATGGTGGATGGTTTATAGTGATTGTCTGGTTGTTGTTGTGATGGTAGTTGATGGGTTTATTGTGGATGGCTTGTAGTAGTAGTAGTAGTAGTAGTAGTAGTAGTTGTAGTAGTAGTAGTAGTAGTAGGTAATAAAATGGCGGCGAAGGTGTGGCTATTGGGGGAGGCTGGAGGCAAAAAAAAAAAAAATAGTAGTAGTAGTACACATAACACCATATAATAAACCTAACCTAACCTGCCTTATGATGGTAAACAAAGCCTTAAGTGAAACAGAGCAAATGTTACCATATACGAATTAATTTCCATTGAGTTATAGAAACAACAAGGAATTCCTATTGGGTAAAATATACTTCACTCGATAGGTAAGAGAGATACGCAAGGATTCAGACAACCATCATCCGAAACCTTCCTCCTCCTTCTGCTTCCTAAGAGAGAAGGAAAAAAAAAATAAGTTATATAAAACAAAGGTGACTAAGAGAACGCGGAAGGAGTGCAAGGTGGGGGCAGCAATCGAGTTGATGAAGTTGACTCTGTCACTTGATTTATGACAGGCAATGTTTGCTAGACAGATTCGTTATTAAAGCAGAACTTGGGATGAAATGCAAATTATGGTCTGGAAGAGTCTCTCCCCTCCTACCCTCCCCCCCACACACCCACTCTCACCTTCCCCCACCCCCTCCCCCACCCTCCTCCCAGCTATGTAAACAAACCCTTCTTGAAGCTCAGAACGACGACCCCTTGAAGCCAGAAGGTGCCTTAGAACGTGAACTCAGGAGAGAGAGAGAGAGAGAGAGAGAGAGATTCCTAACGTGGTGTGGATTTGTGATGGTGAGAGATGAAGGTAGAAGATGAAAAGAGACCTAGGAGAGAGAAAAGAGATAAAGATGGGAAGAAGAAAGAGGAGAGAGACAGAGGTAGTGAAGGAGGAGGTGTAGTAAGACACAGCGACTGCAGGCAGATATGAGATCTGTGCATTTTGCATTTATTGATTTTTAGGAACCCCAATTCCCCCAATGTCAGAGGGTGATAGTGGTGTGGGGGTGCATGTTAATAATAAGACTGGTGGCAGGGGGTGGGGTTATTGGGAGAGGAGAGAGAGTAGTCGTGGGAAGGATATAGTTAGGAAATAAGTGTGGTAGGGTGGGGAGTTGATGAAAGAGGGAGGAAGGAGGAGAGTTGAAGTTAAAGGCCGAGAGAGAGAGAGAGTAGAGAGAGAGAGGAAGAAATTGCATTTCCTCTCCTTCCTCCAACAATCACACACACACACACACACACACACACACACACACACACACACACACACACACACACACACACACACACACACACACACACACACACACACTTACGAGTATTTTTTTATATATCTTTCAATACCTCGAAAACCTCTCCTCTTCCTCTTCTTCCTCCTCCTCCTCCTCCTCCTCCACTTCTTCCTCCACTTCCCACCAACACTCCACAGAAATAACTTTATATTTTCTTCAGAGTTTTTTTCCTGCCTCCATTAAAACCCTTATTATTTTTATCCGAATTTTTTTGATTATCTCTCGCTTATCTTTCTCATATTATATTTCTCATTATGTCTCACTTCTCATTAGTATCTCTCTCACCTTCCATCATAGTCTCTTGGTAAGTACTTGAGAGACATTTTTTGGGGTGTGGGTTGAAATTATCGTATTGAGTGGGTTAGGGACCTCGTACTCAGTGGGTTAAGGGACCTCGTACTCAGTGGGTTAGGGACCTCGTACTCAGTGGGTTAAGGGACCTCGTACTGGCAGTGGATTTAGGGACCTCTACTCAATGAGTTAGGGACCTCATGCTAAGGTTAGGGACCTCGTACTCAGTGGGTTAGGACCTCATGCTCAGTGGGTTTAGGGACCTCGTGCTCAGTGGGTTAGGGACCTCGTACTCCAGTGGAGTTAAGGACCTCGTGCTCAGTGGGTTAGGGACCTCGTGCACTCAGTGGGTTAGGACACTCATGCTCAGTGGGTTAAAGGACCTCGTACTCAAGTCGATTGGGACTCGTACTCGAAATGGTTAAGGGACCTCGTACTCAGTGTGGGTTGGGGACCTCGTACTCCGGTGAGTTGAGGGACCTCTCTCTACTCAAGTGATTGAGACCTCAATACTAAAGGTTAAGGACACTGTACTCAGTGAGTTAAGGGATTACTCATGCTAAAAAAAGGGTTAGGGACCTCATGCTCAGTGGGTTAAGGGCTCTCAGTAATTGAGACCTCGTACTCAATTAAAATTAGGACCTCGTAGTGGGTTAAGGGACCTCGTACTCAGTGGGTTAGGGACCTCGTACTCAGTGGGTTAGGGACCTCGTACTAAAAGGGTTAGGGACCTCGTACTCGTACTCAGTGGGTTAAGGGACCTCGTACTCAGTGGGTTAGGGACCTCGTACTCAGTGGGTTAGGGACCTCGTACTAAAAGGGTTAGGGACCTCGTACTCAGTGGGTTAGGGACCTCGTACTAAAAGGGTTAGGGACCTCGTACTCAACTAGTTAGTGTACTGGAGGCTTCTGTCTCTCACCCACCACTAATCCATCAACATCCATCAACACACTCAATCTATCAATCACTCAATCAATCACTCAATCAATCACTCAATCAATCAATCAACCAATCAATCAACCAATCAATCACTCAATAAATCAATCAATCAACCAATCAATCAACCAATCAATCACTCAATCAACCAATCAATCACTCAATCAATCAATTACTCAACCAACGCCATTAAATGTTTGAGTTATTGTTATTTAATGATTATATATAAGGTGGAATTATAATGGTGCACGATAATGGTATTTGTAGGGGGTTGGGGGGGGGGAGGAGGAGGGCCTTTAATGGTGCTTGATATTGAAGCCAAAACATTGTATATATAATTTTTTTTGGATATATTTGAAGCCATTTTTTGAAGCTTTATTATTATCTTTGCAACTACATAAACAATATAATCCCACACTAGAAGAAAAATTTAATGGGTTTAATGGCGCCTTTTAACACCACAAAATATAATAAGATTTAATTCCTTTTCTTTTTTGGCTACCATTAATTTGTCAGAGTTCCAGTATTTTTACATTTTTTTTAAACCACGTACAGAAATGATGCAACCTTCCTCCCCCCCACCCCTCTTTTCCATCCCCTCCCTTCTCTACTCCCCTCCCTTTCCCTACCTACCTCTCTCTTCCCCCTACCCATCCCTACACCATCCCCCCTCCCTCCCATCCCTCCCAACCCTCCTTCATCCTCTTCCTTTACCACCCATCCTCCTATACACCTCTCCCTTCCACTACCCCCCTCCCTATCCCCCCCTAGCCAGTGTGAGATACTTTAATGTTGACCGGTGATGGAGCTGCGGTCACTCACGCCATAACACGACATAAACCAGCCCGCACACGCACGCCATTTGTGACCGCGTCCGCCAAAACACTAACTCCCCCTGAACCGATTATGGCAAAGCTTAAACCAACGCCACCAAATAGAAAACATGATACGTAAAAATAGATAAAAATGGGTGAAATGGGGTTAAAAAAAATAGGTAAAAATGGATGAAATGGGGAAATAAATAGGTAAAAATGGATGAATTGGGTAAAAATGGGTAGAGGTGAAAATATATAAAATATGGTAAAATAATTGAAAAAAAAATATGTAAAAATAGGTAAAAGGTGATAAAAATAGGTAAAATATTTAAAAAAATATATATATATAAAGAGATATATGTTGATAAAAATAAGTAAAACGAGATACAAATAGGTAAAAATAGGTAAAATAGGTAAAAATAGGTAAAATACAACCAAAAAAAAAAACAATAGACTGCCATAGGCTAAACATATTGGCATAGATTGTCTGTTGAAGCATAAAATGTGACTTTGAATATTTGTTAAAAGTATATATAGATATTGGCTACACATTTAGACATATTATTTACATAGATAGTTATTGATGAGACATAGAAAGTTATAAAGTATCATTTAGGCATAGAAGTTATATTTTAGATTTAGAAATGTATTGTTTTAGATTAGTTTAATTAGTGTATTATGAAGTTGAGTTATATATATATATATATATAAATAATTTGTACTTTCACTCTAGTACTTTCACTCTTGTCACTCTTGTACTTTCACTCTTGTACTCTCACTCTTGTACTCTCACTCTTGTACTCTCACTATCGTACTTTCCTTCTCGTACTCTCACTCAGGTAAGGGAGAGAGTGAGGAGAGAGAATGAAGAGAGAAAGTTATCACGCTTTCACTCTAGTTTTCACTCTCACTCTTTACACTCTTATTAGCACCATTACTCTCACTTTTTTTGCACCTCTTCCTCCTCCTCTTGCTCCTCCTCCATCACCTCCTCTTCTTCCACCTTCTCCTCCTTCTGTTTCTCCTCCTCCTTCATCACATCCTCCTCCACCTCTTCCATTTCTTCCTCCTTCACTTTCTCTTCCTCCTCCTCTTCTTTCATCTCCACCTCGTGTTTCTTCTCCTCCTCTTTCTTTTCTCTTCCATCTACTCTTTCTCTTCTCTTATATTTACTCTCTTCTATCTACTTTCTCTCCTTTCCTCTCGTCTTTCTCTTATTCATTGATTCTCTTCTTCTTCTTTCGGTGTATTTTGTTCATTGTGTAGAATTTTATGAATAATTATATGTTGTTTTTTTATGATTGTTTGTGTCACCTTGAGATTAGACACACCTTTAGGATATTTTTCACCTGGTTATTAAAACAAACTCATGTTACCTGGGGGTTTGGTTGGGTTTAGGTTTTGGTTTGGTTTGGTTTGGTCAGGTCAGGTCAGGTCAGGTCCGGTCAGGTCAGGTCAGGTTAGGTTAGGTTAGGTTCGGTTAGGTTAGGGTGAAATAATTTTGTACCATAGTTTGTCCTGGACGGGGAAAAAAAGTAACAATGAAAAAGAATAAATATATTAGTTTATCCCGTTTGTGTCCAGAACGTAATACTGAAACAGACAGTGAATATCAGGTTTCTTAGTTCCCACTTATATTGTTGTAAATAATTACATCCTTATAGGAGTTTGGAGGAGAGAGAGAGAGAGAGAGAGAGAGAGAGAGAGAGAGAGAGAGAGAGAGAGAGAGAGAGAGAGAGAGAGAGAGAGAGAGAGAGAGAACCTCACTACACCCATCACCCCACCAACCCCACCACCACTACACCAACCCACCAATCCCAGCCCAACCCCCACCAACCCACCAATCCCAACCCAGCCCCATCAACCCCCCACCCCATCAACCCACCAATCCCAATCTTTTGTCAGGTGTCAGGCGGCCACACAGTGATTGAGACCATCACAGGTTAGGAGTGTTCCCCCGATCACCTGGTGTGGATCATGTGTCTGATAGAGTGAATATGCAAATCATAACTGCTTATACACTTTTTATGCTTAATGAGTGAACTAATTAATTAGTTTTTACGCATAATTGACCTGATGGCTTAGCTGCTGATCCGTATGAGAGACTGGGCCAAGTTCCTATCAAGTTTTGTATATAATTTGTACATTCTTGTTAATTAATTCTGGTGTGGTGTTTTTTTTGTGGGGGGGAGGGGGGTGAGGGAGAGAGAGAGGGGGGGAGGGGAGGAGGTGATGGTGATGAGAGGGAAGGAGAGAGGTGGTGGTGTAGAGGGAGGGAGAGAGAGGGAAGTGGTGGTGAGAGAGAGAGAGAGAGAGAGAGAGAGAGAGAGAGAGAGAGAGAGAGAGAGAGAGAGAGAGAGAGAGAGAGAGAGAGTAAATATCTTGGATGTTTCTCTAACCAACAAAAATCGAAAGAGAACATTATCATCCTGTTCTACGTATGATTTCAGTTGTATGTATGATATGTGTATATGATCTGAAGTTGCGTTTTGCATGCCGAGTATACGTATAATCCTTGTATACATTATGGTTGGTTTCCGAGGATGATTCATATCCATATTCCAAGCTCACGTATGATTGCCTGGTTGAGTATGAGTCCTACTTGATCATCATCCTATTATGGCATTCATATAATAAATCATTCCAGTTATTTACGCATGATTCCTTCTTTAACCACCTATTTGAGTATGAATCCTACATATTTATCATCCCTCGCAGTATGATAGTCTGCTTGAGTATGAATCCTACAGATATCCATCATCCTAGTATAGCTTGTGATATATAATCATCCCAGTATGACTTTGTGTACGTCACTCTTAGTATGATGGCTTGGTTGAGTCATGCTTGAGTGTGAGTGTACAGTCTGGCCTTCAAGCAACCTCCCTACCGTTCTCTCAGCAGGCAACTTCCTCCCTCAGTGTGTGTGTGTGTGTGTGTGTGTGTGTGTGTGTGTGTGTGTTTCCCGTCTGAGGTGTTGGCTGAATACTTGAGACAGACAGACAGACAGACAGATAGACAGACAGGCAGACAGACAGACAGGATCTATCATTACGAGCACCATTAACCAAATAAATATTCCTCAGTAGCCTTTCAGTAGTAGATTCCTTCACCCCACACCTGACACACCTGTAATTAATGTCATCACCCCACACCTGACACACCTGTAATTAACGTCATCACCCCACACCTGACACACCTGTAATTAACGTCATCACCCCACAACTGACACACCTGTAATTAACGTCATCACCCCACAACTGACACACCTGTAATTAAAAGGGCCATCACCCCAAACCTTACACACCTGTAATTAAAAAAGCCATCACCCCACACCTTACACACCTGTAATTAAGAAGGCCATCACCCCACACCTGACACACCTGTAATTAGCGTCATCACCCCACAACTGACACACCTGTAATTAACTTCATCACCCTACACCTGACACACCTGTAATTAAGAAGGCCATCATCCCACACCTTACACACCTGTAATTAAGGTCATCACCCCACACCTGTAATTAATGTCATCTCACCTGCCACTATAATAAACAATAAAAAAAAAACTGAATCGTTGATAAAACTCCAACAAAGACGTAGAGACTAATTAAGGAAACAGGTAACTGGGTTGGGGGGTGCCTGGGCCAGTTTATATGAACACGAATATCCTGTACATGTGTGTGTGTGTGTACAAGAACCAGGTTACCCACCCACGCCCACCCCACCCCACCCCACCCCACCTTACCTTACCTGACTCTACCTGGGGCCACGGAAGTTGTATTAATCAGTCTCCTACGTCAAGAATCATATCAGGTAAGTATATTAATCCACGTAAATGACTCTCACCTGTACAGAGTCTCTATAATCGTCGTGGGTAATGCAATAAGACTCTTAACTACTATAAGCATTGAGACTCTTAACTACTATATGCAAATGGTGATTCCTTGATGGTTAAAAGTGTCGGTGATTATGTGTGATTGACTTAATTTCTTTATGTATCTCTCTTTCTCTTGTGTTTCTTTCCTCTTTTTCCTCTTATCCTTTCCTCCTCCTCTCATCTCCTCTTCCTCTCCTCTCTTCGTGTTTGTCTGTCTGTCTGCCTCCCTCTTCTACTTCTTTCTCACACTCCTGGTTCTCTCTCTCTCTCTCTCTCTCTCTCTCTCTCTCTCTCTCTCCCACACATCCTCTCACTCCGTCTCTCTCTCTCTTTTTCCCTTATTCCTTCCCACTCTCTCTCCCTCTCCCTACACCCCCTTCCCCCCTCCTCTCCCCAACCTCCTCTCCCTACCCACTGTTGTCTCCCCATCACCCCATCACCTCCTCACCTCTGAGACCGTGGGAGGCTCCAACCATCAGAGTTAAAGGTGTTTGATTGTGAGATTAAGACACTGTTACTGACAACTGTGTAGTGTGGGGTGTGGGGTGTGTGGTGTGGTGTATGTGGTGTGTGTGGTGTGGTGTGTGGGATGTGTGGTGTGGTGTGAGGAGGCTTATTATTATTATTATTATTATTATTATTATTATTATTATTATTATTATTATTATTATTATTACCTTTATCTATTATCATAAATATTATCCTCACAAACAAACAGACAGACAGAAACTCGCCTAAACGAGGATGATAAAGTAACTAAGAGAGAGAGAGAGAGAGACTAGAAAATAAACGAGGGAAGTAGAGAAAGAAGGAAGCGAGGAGGAAGGAGAGAGGGAGATAAGGAGCACCAAAGGAGGACTTATAAACGAGACAAAGAGGACAAAGGTTGTTAAGTGCTGTGAGGAGGAGGAGGAGGAGGAGAAGGAAGAGGAGGAGGAGGAGAAGGAAGAGAGGAGGAGGAGAGGAGATGTACTGGAGGAGAAGGAAGAGGAAGAGGAGAGAAGGAGATGTAATTCAAGGAGGAGGTCATCATGAAGTGTTGGGGTCATGCTTAAGTTGAAGGAGGACTTGAACTGAGGTGGAAGGAGGCATAGATGGAGAGAGAGAGAGAGAGAGAGAGAGAGAGAGAGAGAGAGAGGAGAGGAGAGAGAGAGAGATTGGATTGATGCTGAGGGATTGGGATTGATGCTGAGGGATTGGGATTGATGCTGAGGGATTGGGATTGATGCTGAGGGGTTGGGATTGATGCTGAGGGATTGGGATTGATGCTGAGAGATTGGGATTGATGCTGAGGGATTGGAACAAATGCTGGAGGGATTGGAACTGATTGTGTTCGAATCTCCTATGTACTTTATTCCTCTCTCTCTCCCCTTCTCTCATTACTATTTTCCGCTTCCATTCCTTCCCTTCATACTCTCTCTCTCTCTCTCTTTCCTATTTTCCTCTTCCTTTCTCTCTGGCTTTCTTCCTTATTCTTTTTCTCTCTCTCGCTTCCTTTATCTCTGTCTCTCTTGCTTTATCTCTTTCCCTCTCTCTCTTTCTCCTCCCTTTATTCTTTCTTATCTTCTCCCTTTCACCTCTTCCCTTCATAGCCTCCCTTCCCCCCCCCCCTCTGACGTTTCCAAGATCCAAGGCTTCAGATATCCGAGGCTTCAGATATCCGAGGCTTCAGATATCCGAGGCTTCAGATATCCGAGGCTTCAGATATCCGAGGCTTCAGATATCCGAGGCTTCAGAGATCCGAGGCTTCGAAGCATCACCAGGCGAGAGTCGATTTGAAGCCTCGAAGTCGTGGTGGATTATTAGGTAATTATCCAGGATTATATGAGGGGAAGGGTAGAGGGGAAGTGGGGGGAGGGGGAGGGGGTAGGAGGAAGATAGAGGAAGGAGGGGGAAGAAGAGAGAAAGAGAGAGAGAGAGAGAGGCAAGAATCTTAGTAATTATTATTATTATTATTATTATTATTATTATACATTATTACATATACATTAACACACTTAAAATCTCCTTACGGTCTTGACATCACCACCTCGCTCCTCCTATCACCCACCAAGGACAAGGCCACAGGAGCGGGCCGGGTGGCGTTTACTGGTCCTGCTTCAACTAGTGTGTGGTAGATTGAACAAGGGGGAGGGGGGTGATGAGACTACTTAATGGTAATAACCAGTGTAACTTTTATATTTTTTATTTTTTTATTTATTTGTCTGTTATATGTATACGCGCTGTCTCTCTCTCTCTCTCTCTCTCTCTCTCTCTCTCTCTCTCTCTCTCTCTCTCTCTCTCTTTAACGTGTGGGTCTGGCGATATCTAAACATTCAACATCTTCATCATTTATTATACCAGGATGAGGATAATGCTACCTCCCCATAAATGCCGCTCTGGTACACATACATACATACATACATACATACATACATACATACATACATACATACACAGTGACCCCATTATGCCTCAGCCTGTCATATTAATCTTCTCTTTATAGTTGTAATGGATGACGCAATTATACACACAGGTAATTGTAGGTAGAGCGCACTAATTACACCCCAGCAGGTAAGAGCCACCCTAACCGCTAAACACTACACCTGTTGTCCCCCATCCACCCACACCAACCCACCCACCTCACGCCCACCTACCCACCTCACGCCCACCCACTACACGCTCACTGGTGACCTATCTGTCGCCCACACATACACATTCATCCATCAACCACCCACATACACACACCTTTTATACACACACACACACACACACACACACACACACACACCCAAAGCCTACCTTGATCTCACTTCTTTCATACCTATCCCCACACACTCACACACACCTCACCCACACACTCACACCACACACTCGGACCATTCATCAGCACCTGTTCCTGTACTACCACCACTGGGATGTAGGACTCAACTGACCAGTGTTTCCCAGACTTTACTCAATAACTCTTATGTTTGACAGCCCGTAAGTGTGTGTGTGTGTGTGTGTGTGTGTGTGTGTGTGTGTGTGTATGTGTGTGTGTGTGTGTGTGTGTGTGTGTGAAGAAAAATATTAGTAGTACTTTTATTTAAATTATCAATGCGAATAATAATAATAATAATAATAATAATAATAATAATAATATGTAATAATAATAATAATAATAATAATAATAATAGGAAACCAAACTCAAACCCTCTTAAGTACCTCACCTGCAAGTCTCACCCCCACCCCCTCACCAAAGTACCTCCTGTATAGTCTCACTACCCCCCCCTCACCAAGTGCCTCACCTGCATAGTCTCTACCCCTCCCCCCTCACCAAGTACCTCACCTGTATAGTCTCACCCCCACCCCCCCCAGACCTCACCTGTATAGTCTCTACCCCCACCCCCCTCACCATACTTCCGAGTCTCCCCCCCCCCCCTCACCAAGTACCTCACCTGTATGGTCCCACCCCACCCCCCACCAAGACCCCCTGATAGTCTCACCCCACCCCCTCACCAACCTCACCTGTAGTCCCCCCACCCCCCCCCCTCCCACCCCTACCCCCCCCCCCCAACCCCCTGTAAGCTCCCCCCCCCCCACCAACCCCCCGCATAGTCTCCCCCCCCACCCCCCTCACCAAGTACCCCACCTGTATAGTCTCTACCCCCCCCCCTCACCAAGTACCTCACCTGTATAGTCTCTACCCCCCCCCCCTCACCAGTACCTCACCTGTATAGTCTCCCCCCCACCCCCCCACCAGTCTCCCCCACCCCACAACCACACCAGCCCCCTGTATGTCTCACCCCCACCCCCACCCACCGCAGTCCCACCCCCCCACGCCACCTGTATAGTCTCCACCCCCAATCCTCACCACACCTCACCTGTATAGTCTCACCCACCCCACCAAGTACCTCACCTGTATAGTCTCACCCCACCCCCTCACTGGCACTGCATAGTCTCTCACCTCCCCACCCCCCACCACACCCACCCAGAGCAACCCCACCCCCACCCTCACCAAGTACTCCCACCAGTCTCACCCCCCACCCCCTCACCAAGTACTTCACAGCTGACACCCCCGTCTCTCACCACCACCATTAGGTTACGACAAATGATGTGGCTAGACCCATGTACTGAGGACCAGCTAACACCTGCTACCATCATTCGTATCCTCCTTCATTATCACCATTATTACCTCCCCTTCTTCCTCTTCTCCCTGTTTATTTTCCTTCTGTTGTAACGGGAAGAGACAACAGGGTCCATTACCTTTACCCTCTGTTAGTTTATGGCTGTATGGACTTTACCCGTTAAGAGGCACTTGAGGCTCATTAATCACCTCGACAGATAGTTATCATAAGTACAATATAGTCTCATGGTGGTGGTTGTTGGTGTAATTGGTAGTTAGGGTGATAATTGTGACATTCCCTTAAGGTACAGTACTGGAACCTTCTCTGTTTATACGCGACAGACGGTATCATAGTATATATAAACCGCTCTTTACTTGCTTTATGTAAACAGTAATTACACTGGTACTCCCGCAAGGTAAGTTATTGGGCCATCTCTATTAAAACCAGCTATATGGGACACTAAAGACCATTATTTAGCTATCTTATGTAAGCAATTATCGATGGTACATACATACATACATACATACATACATACATACATACATACATACGGTGGGTAAATCTATACATACGTGTGTATATGTCATGCGTACCTGTATGTGTTAATACCTATATGTTTAGAAGTATTCTTATATTTATACGTTGACATTTTATTGTAGATTTCAATAAATAATTTCTACCGCCGTTACTGTAATCTTCTCTATGTAAGGATTTTTTTTTTTCGTCTTAATAATAATGTTTGTAAATGTTTTGAAACTCAGTTGAGGTTGTACCTCGCTAATCCAGGACCCGATAGTATGGCAGCTTCGATGGTTCGGGACGGTGTCAAAGCTCACTTCTCGTAGCTGTTGCCACTATTTTACCTTTAAATACTTATAATTTACCCCAAAATATGCTTCCTAATAGACCAGCAAACAGTGTAAGTGGTTGTAATGCGGCAAAACATAAGCATATGACATTAACTATTTTAGAAAAGATGTCTATACTGTAGAAATTAGATATTAATAATACATTTTATGCTTTATTTTGCCCTTTTTCTAACCTCGGTTTCGATGGTTCGGAATTTTCGCTAATCCGGAATCGGTCTGGTCCCAAGCTTCCCGGATTATCGAGGTCTAACCCTGTAATAACACCCAGCCAATGGCGAAACCCAACACCATAACTATGAAACCCAACACCATAACTATGAAACCCAACACCATAACTATGAAACCCAATACCATAACTATGAAACCCAATACCATAACTATGAAACCCAACACCATAACCACCCAACTCAACACCATAACCATCGAACCCAACACCATAACCACCCAACCCGACACCATAACCACCAAACCCAACACCATAACCACCCAACCCGACACCATAACCATCAAACCCAACACCATAAACACCAAACCCAACACCATAACCACCCAACCCAACACCATAACCATCAAACCCAACACCATAAACACCAAACCCAACACCATAACCACCTGGCAACCTAATACCCGCAACCATCAAACCACCAGCAACCAAACCCAACACCATAAACCCACCCAACCCGACACCAACCACCCAACCCGACACCATAACCATAAACCCAACACCATAACCACCCAACCCAACACCATAACCACCAAACCCAACACCATAACCACCCAACCCAACACCATAACCATCAAACCCAACACCATAACCACCCAACCCGACACCATAACCAGCCAACCCGACACCATAACCACCCAACCCGACACCATAACCATCAAACCCGACCAATTTAAGCAAGTTAGCGGTTGTTGCTAATTACGGGAAGATGGTTGGTGGACACTTAGCAGTTACCGCTATATTTAGTATTTTGTTGTTGTCATTATTATTATAGTAGGAAGTGTGGCGCTTCTCAAGGGTAATGAACGACCTTATTTGCATACCAGTAAACTTAAGAGTGAGATTTGGTGTGTATGAGGGAGGGTGATTGAGGGGCCAGGTGTGTGTGTGTGTGTGTGTGTGTGTGTGTGTGTGTGTGTGTGTGTGTGTGTGTGTGTGTGTGTGTGTGTGTGTGTGTGTGTGTGTGTGTGTGTGTGTGTGTGTGTGCGTGTGTGTGGGTGCGTGTGTGTGTGTGTGTACAAATTTATGTCTATATATTCCCAATCTTTCATAAATTGATTGAAACACCTTTATTACTACCTGTTGTCACCTGTTATAACTATTACATAGACACTCAATAACACATACAAATAACCATCATTTTTTCACATTAAATAACTTTGTAATTTAAGAGGAAAATAGTACTAGTTGTTATTGGTGGATAAATAACGATGATAATATGAATAAATGAAAGGGTTATGATGTTTTGACCAACGTTGGGCATCTGTGGGCCTTAGACTTATGGGTACCGGTGCCCTCTAGGGTGACCTGTGGTGACCTGGGGGTGGACCTGGGAGTATCTATACCTGGGGGTGGACCTGGGAGTATCTATACCTGGGGAGACCTGAGAGTACCTGGAGGCATCTAAAAAAAATACCTGGGAATACCTGAAGATAATAAAGAGTATCTAGGAATATATATAAGAATACCCGGTAATATTTGGGATACCTGTAACTACCTGAGAAGTACCTGGAATTACCTGGAGGGGAGTATTTCGGTGAAGTTGGGGATTAATTGGCAATAATTTACCTGGGTTTACCTGTAAGTGGCTAGCTAGGAATAACCAAGAACTAGACACTAAGTAAGTTTTCCTTGAGTAAATTTTCCTTAATTCTATCTTTAATCTCTCTCTCTCTCTCTCTCTCTCTCTCTCTCTCTCTCTCTCTCTCTCTCTCTCTCTCAAAACACGTATCCACAAATACCTACACCGTCTGAGAGTTCTACGTTCCTTGTAATATTAATTTCTACTATGTTTAGAAATTCATTAGAGGCATTCCTCTCTCTCTCTCTGGGCCAGGAAGGGGGGAGGGGATGGAGGGGAGGGGTAGAGGGCGAAGGGGAGGGAGGGGGGGATTGAGAGAGTTTACCCAAATACCTCACATTCTGTTCCCCTCCCAGTTCCTACCTCTTGTATATAGACTTAGTGGGAACTTTGTATATCTGTTGAGAGTGTTATAGGAACTTAAAGAAAATAATGTTGTGTGATGGTTGTGTGGTTGTCATCATCATCATCATCATCATCATCATCATCATCATCATTATTATTATTATTATGTTATTATTTATATTGGAAGTAATTAAAGATAATGAATATTCTTCTATGTTATTACATATATGGATGCTAGTGTGTGTGTGTGTGTGTGTGTGTGTGTGTGTGTGGACGGGTACTCATAAGGATTAGTAGTCGTATGGTGGACAGTGGGTCGAGGAGATGATTGTGGAATATTAAAGAAACAGAAATAAATAAAAAGATACATAGACAAACTAATAGAGAGACAGAAACAGACAGACAGACAGACAGACAGACAGACAGACAGACAGACAGACAGACAGACAGAGAGAGAGGGGGGGGGGAGCGGTAGGAGAGATAATTACACAGGTAATCTCACAGAACAAAAAAACACAGGTAAGCCAAGAAAAAACCCACCAACCCGTCCCTCAGGTGTTGTAGTTCCTGGACCAGGTCTCTTACAGGTCCCAGTGTCACAGGTCATTTGCATATATATGTAGTTATACTGATACATACATACATGCATGTACGCATTACGTATATCCCCAATATCTGTGTCTGAATCTTGCATACACAAGTGTCTTCATGCCTGGTTGGTCACGCACGTGTGTCGATGACCACCTTCAATTTGTTACCGTTTATTTACATACATATGTACACACGCACATACATACATGCATGCCCGTGGTGGGTATGTTTAGATTTATGAACGGGCACACACACACACACACACACACACACACACACACACACACACACATCATGGCGTCGTCCTCCCTTCGTCAGTATAACTAAACTTGGTCGTCTGTTCCCGTAGGGTTATCACCTCCGCCTGCAGCGGTGTCCTCAGGCCCTCAACAGCAGGGCGAGGAAGGTACAGCAACAACAGCAGCAACAGTGAACAGCAGCAACAGTGAACAGCAGCAGCAACAGCAGTAGTTGTAGTTAACACATTAATGTAGGACTTGGGATATTCATGAATGCAAACGTCCAGGTAGTTTTTCACTCATTCATTGACCATTGATGAGTAGGATTACGTAAGCAGTGTTGATTGATTAACACAGGTAACACCGTATAGACAGGTGTGTAGGGGGGGGTGAGGGGGAGGGAGGAAGGGAGGGAGAGGGGAGAGGAGAGTTGGGGGGTAGGGGAAAGGGAGGGGGAGGGAGGAGGGGTGGGGGTGGTCCTAGCATAGATTTTTAGGACGGCCGGAAGTGTTGAGGTATTGATAGCAGGTTCAAGGTGGGGAGCTCATTAGTGGTCGACGCCGTGGTCAACTTTACCTGCCTCCCAGGTGACGCTCCCCAAGTCATTCACTCACGGGACGCGTGGCACGGACCCTCAGTACGTACGGACCGTCACCAAGTCTTAACTACGGACCGTCACCATGTCTTAACTACGGACCGTCACCACGTCTTAAGTACAGGCCGTCATTGTCCTAACTACGGACCGTCACCATGTCTTAAGTACAGGCCTTCATTATATCTCAACAACGGACAGTCACAGTACGGACTTATCTAACACACGGACATGAATCGTCAACTTGAATCACCACGGACGAAATAACAAGAACCGTCACCAAGGAACGGACAGTCCCCTCCTTCTCTCCCTCTCCTCCTTCCTTACTCTCCCTCACACTCCTCTTCTCCCTACCCTCTCTCTCTCTCTCCGTCTTCCTACATCCCCCTCCCTCTTCTACACCTTTTCTCCCTCACTCCTTCCTTCTCCTCTTTTCTTCTCTCACTCTCCCTCTCCTCTCTCCCCTTCCCTCCATCCTCTCTTCCTCCTCCCCTCCCTATTCCCCTCCTCTTCCCCCCCTCCCTATTCCCCTCTTCTCCCCCTTCCCCTCCTCTTCCCCCCTCCCTATTCTCCCTCTTCTCCCCTCCTATTCCCCCTCTTCTTCCCCCCCTTCCCTCACCACCACGCCCTCACTTAAACCACCGCACGAACCATCACCTAAAAATTAACCCCAAAATCCCACAGCTACATAAATAAAACAAAAAAATGTAAATTACGCCAAAGATGAAGATGTTAAACCATTAAACCAACCCAGATGATAAACCACAAATAACCTATAGGGATAAAATCAATCACAATCAACATCAGCGTATATAAACAATTACCACGATCAATCACCATTACCATAAAAAGGGGGAAAAATAAGAGGAAGGGGGAAGATAAGGGGGGAAGGGGGAATAATCAATTAACACCACTGATAACGTATAACTACTACCTACCACTATCGTTACCACCATTATCACAATATCTACAACCACCATTTATGAAATAATTGCTATTTAACTATAATACCAGGAAGTGAGTTATTTTTTCATTAATCAGCACCACTAATAAGGTCAATTAACTACCACTATCGCTCCTACCACAACCACCATTCCACCAACATCACGACTACAACAATCATCACTACTACCATCACCCACCATCACTAAAACCAACATCACCATCACTATATCACCACCACCTCCACCATTACCAACACCTCCACCACTACCACCATCACCACTAACACCACCACTATCACCACCACTATGGTTACTTTACGATGAAATAGATTCACACCATAATTATACAACATCATCTTTATTATCTCCAGTGAACTAAATCGCTATATCACCCTAGGGAAATATATCGCTGAACAACTATCACCACCAATGAAATATACTGTTATATAATCACCACCACAAATTAAATGTAGCGAGATGTTAAATAATTATCCAAAGAAATATATTACTACGTATTTAACCAAGAAGAAGAAGAAGAAGAAGAAGAGAAGAGTAACAGCAGTAATAACGGTAGCAGAAGTAACAGCAGCAGCAGCAACAGTAGCGGGAGCAGCAGAAGGAGGAAGACCAAGAACAATAATAACAGCAAGAACAGTAGCATAAGTAGCAGTACAAATAGCATTAATACCAGTAACACCAGTAGCAATAGCAAAGGAGGAGGAGAAGGAGGAGGAAAAGAACAAGAAGAACAACAAAAGTAGCAAATGCCAATAGCAGTAGTACCAGTAACATCAGTAGTAGTAGTAGTAGAGGTAGGAAGAAGAACAAGAAGAACAAGAACAAGAAGAAAGTAGCAGTAGTACCAGTAACATCAGTAGCAGTAATAGTAGCAGCAGAAGAAGGAAAGAACACGAAGAAAGTAGCAGAAGTAGCAGAAGAATGAGGAAAGAACAAGAAGAAGAACAACCTATTCTACTTCTTTATGCTGGGACGAATTTTCATTAGGTTAGGTTAATTCTCTGGCCCTAACTACTTTTTAAGAGATTATACCACAAGTGCAGAACAAACGCACTCACCGGCCGCTTTACACATGCTAATGTATGTAAATACTGGCTAACTTTTAAACCTGGTTGTGAGACTTGAAATATGCAGGCTGTGGCACAAGATTTAAAATGACACTGCTAATGAGGCTTTTGAGCTGACGTGGGTGGTTGGGGGTGGTGTGGGTGGGTGGTGGGGTGATAGGTGGGGTGGTGGGGTAAGGATAGGACAAGAGGGGTGTATGCCTGTGATTTTTTGGGGGGGGTGTGTGTGTGTGTGTGTGTGTGTGTGTGTGTGTGTGTGTGTGTGTGAACCTACATCCATTCTACTCTGTTCTATCCTCTTCCACACTCTTCCATCCTTCTCTTACCTCTTCCACACTCCCCTAACTCTTTTCCCCACTCTGTCCCATCTCTCCCTCTTTTCCCTCCCACTGTCCTTCCACCACCTCACCTACTCACCACCCACCCACCTCACCACCTACCTCACCTCACCCTCACCTACCCTCACCCACCCTCACCCACCCTCACCCACCTCTCACCCTACCCACTCCCAAATCTTCTAATACACCAGATTTTTTTTCAACTCCTTTAGAAACCAGATTTATCCCCCGTCTGATTTATATTACTTTCATAACTATTATATCGTAGAGAACAGATTTATTAACTTTCTTTTCATTTTTTTCTTTTACGTGGTTAGAAAACAGATGTATTATATTTTCTTTCTTTATTTTTCAAGTATAAAAAGACCAATTTTTTTAAGTTTTCGTTGTTTTCGATGGATAGAAAACCGATTTTTTTTGTTTTCGTTATTTTAGATGAAAACAAAGTATTCTGGTTTCTCCCTTAGTAACTACCACTCACCCTCTCTGATGTTCTCTCCCTTGGTAGTGAAGGGACAAAGGTAAGGGAGAAAGAGAGAGAGAGGGGGAGAGTAGCAGGGAGAATAGGGAGAATAGGGTAGATGAAGGCAGGCCGACAACCTACCTCAGATGACCTACCCGACCTGTAAGTGGGGCCATCATCACCTCACGAAATATGGTAAGAGGAGAAGGAGGAGGAAGAGGTGGAGGAAGAGGAAGAGGATAAAGTAGGGGGAAGATGGAGGAGGAGGAGGAGGCGGAGGAGGTAGTAGCAGAAGAAGAAGAGGAAGGAGGAGGGAGGATGAGAAGGGACGATGGAGACGAAGAACAAACCAGGAGGGAAAGGAAGGAAGGAAGGAAGGAAGAAACATAAAAAACAGAAGCAGGAGGAAGAAGCAGAAGAAGAAGAAGAAGCAGGAGGGAGAAGGAAATAATCAACGACGTAATTAGGATGGAAAGAGGGAGCTTACGAGTCCAAAATGGCTGTTTTATGCGCGAGAGACTGTACAGCTCACCACCCCGCAACACCGTGAAGAGATTAAAAACTTGCCAAGGTGTTTTGATGGGTGTGGAGAGAGAGAGAGAGAGAGAGAGAGAGAGAGAGAGAGAGAGAGAGAGAGAGTGTAGCATCACGACTATAGATTCCTGACGTTATGCTTTTGTTTTCTGTGTGTGTGTCTAATGCGCGTGTTTATATCCCAACACCTGAGCTCTTATACACGAGTAAGTTAGGATGATATTGATATTATAACTAGTTAACACACTATAAATGTCGTCTCTATACACACACACACACACACACACACACACACTATACTGACAACTTCGCACCCTTAATAACACAACTTAAAAAAACAAAACCACATTTCTCACCAACAAACACCAACACACTCCACAAACTTCATAAGTCACAGACACGAACCATAAATTTCCCCTTCTACCTGACAGGTGTGTATAGTCTCTCTAATTAACGTTAACACCTGTAAAATAAAAAAATACACCCAAACTCCCATCAGCTCTTCAAGTAAATACAAACTCACTTCTTCCACCTCCTCATTTTCCTCCTGCCTCCTCCTTGCTTTCTTCCTCCTTCCCCCTCTCCTCTCTTCCTTCAACTCCTCTTTACCTCTTACCTCCTCCTCCTCACCCTCTTCCTCCTCTGCGCTCTTCCTCCTTCGTCCACCTTCCCTTTTCCTCCTCTGTTGCCTGTGTTACTCGTCATGGGAGAGGAGGGAGGAAGAGGAGGAGGGAAGGGAGAGGGAAAGGGGGGGAGGAGGAGGAGGGGGGATGAGGAGGAGAAGGAGGAGGAGGAGATGAGGGGAGGAGAGGGAAAGGCATAGGGGAAAGGGAAGGAGGAGGAAGAAAAGGAGGGAGAGGAGGAGGAAAAAGAGAGGATGGGGGTAGGAGGAGGATAGAGGAAGAGGAAAGGCAGAGAGAAGGAGAAGAGCAGGAAGAGGAGGAAGAGGAGGAGGAGGAGGAGGAGTGGGTGGGCGGGGTGGACTGTTGCCTCCAGGAAGCTGCGAACGTAATTGTCGGATCGCTTGAATGCATTTCTTGAGGGAGGAGGCGGAGGAGAATCTTGGGGGTGAACCTCGGAGCTCCTACTTGAATAATTACGACCTCCATCTTGACTATGTGAGTGAGGGAGTGAACTGGTCTTCCTCGAGGGCTACAGCAGGAGTGGGGAGGGAAGGAGAGGGAAGGAAAGAGAAGGGAAGGGGAGATACAGGAGGAAATGGAAACGTACAGGATGGAAGGGAAGGGGAGAAGGAGAAAGTAGGTAGGGGATGAGAGGGGATGAGAGAGGATGAGAGGGGATGAGGGAGAGAGGGGGAGGAAGGAGTTGGGTGTTCTTTAGCTACCTGTAGGAGAAGATGAAGAAGAACTTTTGAACTCCTCCAGGCGATGCAGAAGGAAAATAATGACTCCAGTTCAGTGGGTTAAGAAGACAAGAGAGAGAGAGAGAGAGAGAGAGAGAGAGAGAGAGAGAGAGAGAGAGAGAGAGAGAGAGAGAGAGAGAGAGAGAGTGAAAATATACTCCACTAATTTCAACTTCCTATTTTAGCTGAGAGGCAAGCACATGTGTAATGTGTGTGTGTGTGTGTGTGTGTGTGTGTGTGTGTGTGTGTGTGTGTGTGTGTGTGTGTGTGTGTGTGTGAATATCTCTCTCTCTCGTGTTTACCTGAGGGGGGAAGACTTGTAAAATCTCCTCCCGTGTTTTTTACCTGAGCTAGATTTAATTATAAAGTTCTTCCCTGGTGGTACCTGGAGCTAAAGGGGGGGAAGAGGAGGGAGGAGGAGGAGGAGGGAGGAGGAGGAGGAGGAGGAGGAGGAGGAGGAGGAGGAGGAGGAGGAGGGGGGAGGAGGAGGAGGAGGAGGAGGAGGAGGGGAGGAGGAGGAGGAGAAAGAGGAAGAAGAGGAGGGGAGGACTTGACGTGTGATGCCTCAAGAGATTTTTGAAATGAGACGAAATTTAAGAGGATTATTTAATATTTCTGCTTACTCTGCTTTTCCTGTGTGTGAGACAGAGAGACAGACAGAGAGAAAGAGAGAGAGAAAGAGAGAGAGAAGAACAGACAAAAAGGGACACACACACACACACACACACACACACACACACACACACACACACACACACACACACACACACCACCTCACTACCTACAATATAAACAAAGAAGAAGAGAAAAAGAGAGATAAAAGGGAGGGAAAAACAAGAGGAAAAAGAAAGCAGAAAAAATCTCCTCCCCCCCAAGCAACGACAAAAACAACAACAACAAAAACAACAACAAAGAGAAAACCATTTATACAGAAGGAATAGGAAGAAGAGGAGGAGAGAGAGGAAGAAAAAACGGAGAAGAAAGAAGAGGAGGAGGAGGAAGAAGAGGGGAGGAGGAAGAGAGGTAGAAGGAAGAATAAAAGGAGGAGAATAATGAAGGAGGAAAACCAAGAGAAGGAAGAAGAAAAGAGGGGAAGAAGAAGAAGAAGAAGAAGAAGAAGAAATAAATAAATATAAATAAGAAAAAAAGCGAGTAAAGAGGAAGAGTAAGAGGTGGGAGGAGGAGGAGGAGGAGGAGGGGGCAGGCTCCCATGGTGAACACTAATTACGACAGGTGACTTCCGTTGGTCCGTCGTCATCACCTGCTCACTCTAGCTCCCTCAGGTGCGGGGAACAAACATAACAACAAGTTCCTCTGTCCTGGCGAATAAGCACTGCGTAAAAAACAAACAATTATCCTGTGACGTGAGACGGATTTTGGTGTTAGTTATGTAGTTTTGGCGTTAAACGTGTCGGTTTGGTGTTAGGTATGTAGTTTGGGCGTTAAATATGTAAGTTTTGACGCTAAACATGTAAGTATGGCGTTAAATATGTTAGTTATGGCGTTAGTTATGTAGTTTTGGCGTTAGTTATGTAGTTTTGGCGTTAAATATGTAGTTTTGGCGTTAAATATGTAAGTTTTGACGCTAAAGGTGTAAGTATGGCGTTAAATATGTTAGTTATGGTGTTAGTTATGTAGTTTTGGCGTTAAACGTGTCGGTTTGGTGTTAGGTATGTAGTTTGGGCGTTAAATATGTAAGTTTTGACGCTAAACATGTAAGTATGGCGTTAAATATGTTAGTTATGGCGTTAGTTATGTAGTTTTGGCGTTAGTTATGTAGTTTTGGCGTTAAATATGTAGTTTTGGCGTTAAATATGTAATTTTGACGCTAAATATGTAATTTTGACGCTAAATATGTAATTTTGACGCTAAATATGTAGATCTGGCGTCAAATAAGAAAAAATGGGAAAAATAAAAAAGAATTGACGTAAACTAAACATTACCTAACAGAAATTAAGCAAGAGGCGGATATAATTGCAGCTGCTGAGAGACACAACATCAGGTAACGAGGGAGAAATTGAGTGAAAAATAGGAATAATCGTTAACGTGAACGATTGAGTGAGTTGATTGTATGAATGAATTAATGTTTAGTGTTTTGGGATGAGTCTGATATGACCATTGGATTGACATGTAACCTAACCTAAACTAACCTAAATTAACCAAAACCTAACCTAAACTAACGTAAACTAACCAAAACCTAACCTAAACTAACGTAAACTAACCAAAACTTAACCTAAACTAACCTAAACTAACCAAAACCTAACCTAAACTAACGTAAACTAACCAAAACCTAACCTAAAATAACCTAAACTAACCAAAACCTAACCTAACCTAACCTAAACTAACCATTCGGTAAATAACTTCAGTTGCTTTTTAAGGCTTAATGGACGATCATCTCTCGATCTAAAGTGACACACACACACACACACACACACACACACACACACACACACACACACACACACACACACACACACACACACACACACACCCACACACACAAACACACACACACACACACATGTAAATAAAAAAATATGCAACAATAATAAAATGTTGTTGTTGTTGTTGTCGTTGTTGTTGTTGTTGTCGTTGTTGTCGTTGTCGTTGTTGGCTGTTGCTGTTGTCGCTGTTGTTGCTGTTGTCGTTGTTGTTGTTGTTGTTGTCGTTGTTGTTGTTGTTGTTGTTGCTGTTTGTTGAGATGTCACGACAATATACAGTAAAATGTAAGAGCGGAAACCACCAAAACTTCACTCTTCCTCTCTTCCTCTTCCTCTTTTTCCTCCACCTCTCCTTCTTCCTCCTTCCCCTCCTTCCCCTCCTTTCCCTTCTGTTTATATTTCTATTGTTCCCTTTCCTCTTACTCTCCTCCTTACTTTTCCTCCTCCTCCACTTCTTCTTTTTCTTTCCTCCCCTCCTCTTCTACCTCCTACTCCTCTTCTTCTTATTCCCCCTCATCCTTCTCCTACTCCTCTTCCCCTCATCCTCCTCTTCTCCCCCTCATCCTCGTCCTACTCCTCTTGCCCTCCTCCTCCTCCTACTTCTCTCCCTCATCCTCTTTTTACTCCTCTTCCTCCTCATTCTCCTCTCCCCTCATTATCCTCCACCTACCCCTCTTCCCCCCATCATCTTCCTACTCCTTTTCCTCCTCCTCCTCTTCTCCCTCATCCTCCTCTTCCCCTTCCTCTTCCTCCTCTTCATCACCTTTACCCATGATTTATCTGTGAGGAAGCCGAGTCAATCTTGTTCATTACCAGACTCGTTACCGCGACCACAAAATACCTCCAATTACTGCAAGGAACACGCAACACCTGCCTGTCTGTCTGTCTAGGGGCCGCTTACCTGTGTATCCAGGAACACCAACGGAACACATCTTGGAATGGGATGGAAAGCATGAAGGAACCTCGCGGAACGGTCATAAAGGAACCTCGCGGAATGGTCATAAAGGAACCTCGCGGAATAGTATTAAGAGAGTTACTGGACTACTACAACCCCTCGTGGAACAGTTCAGAGTTTTATTGAATATCACGGGACACCACGGAACACCACGGAACCTCAGGAACACCAAGGAACACCCAACAGTATTACAGCGATGGTTAGGTTAGGTCACTTTAGGTGTGTGTGTGGGTATTTATTTAAATATGTCCAAGTATGTAGGAATTTATGAATGTAAATATATATATATATATGTATGTATGTATGTATGTATGTATGTATGTATGTATGTATGTACACCCAGATACGCCCCCCGTGTGAACATATCGCTCCTAGTACATCCAAATTTGTCAACAAAACCCAGCTATTACCATACATCTTAGTCTCCAGGTGAGAGTCAATTACCTGCAGGTCTTCCCTCTCTCTCTCTCTCTCTCTCTTTCAACTCACACTGAGAGAGAGAGAGAGAGAGAGAGAGAGAGAGAGAGAGAGACAGATTATTTTGATAGTGTTACCTGACACATTTTTACAGGTAAGAAATAGAACAATTTCGACTAATAACTCCTTCCAACGACCATAAATCAGCCCCTTGAGTCTTATTCCTGCCACCATTTCATCATTTATCTTGTCAGGAGAATTATTAAGACCATTTGGGCATTATATACGTAATAATCCAGATAATAATAATAATAATCCAGAGAGTAATATTTTTTTTCTAGATAGGCTAAAATAATCACTACCTATAACATGGTATAATTGGCAATGATATCATTTACCATGTCTTATGCGTATGATAATTTAGAACATAATAATTAGTTTGTTTTGTTTAGAATTATTTTACGTGGTAGTTCAGTTAGGTCTTTATTCGGTTTAATTATATAATTGGTTTGTTAAATAACATGTTAGTTTTACGGTGTTTGTCTTTTATTAATTAGTTAAATAGAATTGTTTATTATGATGATGTAGTATGTGTGTGTGTGTGTGTGTGTGTGTGTGTGTGTGTGTGTGTGTGTGTGTGTGTGTGTTAAGGTATAGTTTCAGTGTAGATCTGACGCCATTTTGGATACATCATTTATTTTTTGGCTTCAAGAAAGGAAAATTCCGACAGTTAATGACGAGAGACAGTCACCAGTCAATAGAGTGTTTGTTTATCAGTTATTTAAGTGATTGGTAGTGATGTATTCAAGCAGTAAGATCCAGTTACCAGTCTGACACCACTTAAAACGACTGGTGGTGGTGGTTAACAGTTAGTAACAGGAGTCAGTCCACCAGTTAACAGTTAATTACAGGTCTCAACAAGACTGGGGAGACTGTCAGTACCTGTTGTGAGTTACTGCTACACCACATCTGTCATACACCCTTCCCTTCCCTTCCCTTCCCTTACCCCTCCCTTCTCCCCTTCCCTTCCCTCCTCTCCCCCTGCCCCTACCCTTCCCTTATCCCCCTGTCTCTCCACCCTCTCCTGCCCTTCCTCCCTCCTTCCCTCTCCTCTCCTCTCTCCCCCTTCCCTTCCCTCCCTTCCCCCAGACGATCAGGACAGTGTACTATGTAAGTTACTCCCCGCACATTATAATTGGTGAGAAACAGAGGGACATATACAGGTTATCCATTGTCTGTTTGTTTGTTTTGTTCCTCTGATGGTCACCAACCCTCAACCACATAAGGTGTTTGTTTTGTGTTTGTTTTGTGTTGAGACTGTGTTTTATTGTCCTATATTCGTGTTGTGATTGTGTTACGAATGTGTTGTGTTTGTATTCTGTTTATGTTGTGTTTGTTTTGTGTTGAGACTGTGTTTATTTGGTGTTATGTTGTGTCTGTGTGTTGTGTATGGGCGTGTGTGGGCGTGTATGGTGGGTGTGTGGAATTACGTGTGGGAGTGTAGAGAACCAGATAAATATATACGCGAAGGTGTATAGAGAACCATAGAGACGTGTGTGTGTGTGGGTGGGCGTGTGGGCGGGCGTGTGGGCGTGGGCGGGCGTGTAGGGAGGGAGCCAGACAGTCCCAGGTAAACACTTCCTGTGTGGTCGACCAGCACCGTTGGCGGTAAACTGGTACCCCGCTGTTGTTATAAACATTACACAACAGGTATGGATTGACAAATAGACGTCATCTGATTGGTTGATTCCCTAACCAATGATAAAAGGGGGAAAAATATCATAATTATGTACATTTTACGATCAATTCAATCAAAATAAAATATATATTATTTTATATACATCTAAAGACATTTTATAACAAACAGTTTTATATATATAGTGATAAATTCATATAAATTATTCATATATGCAGGAGGAAGATGACATATTTGTACGTCAGGCAGCGAGACTAATATGTGGCAACAAGATGGACTCATACATAAATATACATCGTACAGTATACATTTGTCTCATGTATATTGTATAAATCTTAGGATATAACTGAGTATTCATAGTCTTGTAGAGTCTTTCTGTGTTTGTAATTGTTAAAATATTCTTTATCCTCCCCCCTACACACACACATACACAAACACACAAACATACATACACAAACACCCTCCAAAAACACACACACACACACACACACATAAACACATACACACAAAAACACAAGCAAACACATACACGCAAACACCCACCCCGACAAACACATACACGCACAAACACCCACCCCTCCACACACACATACACAAAAACAAACACTCATACACCCTCCACACACACAGTACGTTACTTGTATTACCAGGTGTATGATGTATAATTCTGTGTTTATGTATACGTAACATTATTCTTGAGGTCGGTGGAAAGACGTGACATTTATACCCCTTAGTAAATGTCACGTGTAATTATATATACGGTACTATTGCGGTACCAGGTGAGTTATGCTGCCAGGTACAGTACTTGCATTAACCAGGCTGCCAGATACAGTGATTGCATAAACCAAGCTGCCAGCACATAAACCTAACTATCAAAGTACAATAATTACCTCAACCAAAATATCCAGATACAGAAAGAACTTCAACCAAACTACCAAAATACAACTACATCAACCAAACTACCCAAATACAGTCAACCACCACAATGACAACCACAATCGTATCACAACCACTGATCAACTACCACCATTCTATACACCTGGCGCCGTGCTCGTAATGCTGTCACATATATATGAATGTACAGTGTGTAGAAATGGCAGGTGTACATGTGTAGTGTGTCTGTGTAGTGTGTGTGTGTGTGTGTGTGTGTGTGTGTGTGTGTACAGTGAAACCTCTCTATAACGGACTTCCCACTCCATATAATCCGTTAAATGGAGGTTTCACATCTAACGGAGCCTCGATATAATGACACATATATAATTGCTTAAAGAATACACAATGAATAATAAAAATACAGAACAATAAATGAGAAGAAAGAAAAGATAAAGGAACAATTTAAAGCACAAGGAATAAATAAGGAAATAGTGACTAATGAATAAATCAAAAAAATAAAAATAAACATGAAATAAATATAATATAAATACGTAGATAAATAATAAATAATAATAATAAATAAAAAAAGAATGGATAAAGAATAAATAAATAATAACTCACTATATAAACAGAAGAAATACGAAATCAGATAAAATGAATAAATACGTATAAACAAAAATAAATAATAAGAAACATTACCTAAAAAATAGAGAGAGAAATTTTGTAGTCGAAACATTTTGTATTTTCAACATATTTCTCAAGTTTCTTTTAATTTCAGAGTTGCAGATTGGGTCTCTCAGTGGCGTCTATGCATTTGTTAGAATTCTTTACCTTCTCTGACTCTCTCTCTCTCTCTCCTTTACATTCAGTGGCTTTTCTGGTGGAATTTCGGAATTATTTACATTTGCAGTGAGTTCGCAGCAGGATACGTCGTGTTCCTGTACCAGAAATCCGGATTGAAGTCGTCTTTACGAGCGGATGAGTCACAAGAACGCCGCCTGATTGGTCGAGAGATTTGTTGATATAAACATGGCGTATTTTGACTTCCCGCGTCTTATTTTTTATTAGAGCGATTGTAGTCGTTTTATCTCTATTCTAGATACAACATTCTGTCTGTCTGTTTATTTACATGTACGTGTGTGTGTGTGTGTGTGTGTGTGTGTGTTTGTAAGTATTTATATATGTAAATTTATACATATATATTAAAGGATTGAGAACACAATTGAACTCTAATTCCTTGTCTGTTTTCTCTCTCGAACACAACATACCATCAGCCCCCAATACAGCTAAATATATATATATACACACACAATACATTTAATTCACCAAACTGTAGAACTCGATTACGAATGTTAGTTTTTTTTTTTCTCGTGTGTATATAGAAAACATCCAACAGAAGCGAAACGGCGAGCCTAGGAAATTCCCGCCCTTTTGAGAATTTCACTTTACCATTTCAGACGCCCCCCAAAAATACCGGAAACAATACAAGAGCTTAGATTTAACCAGTAACATTTGGAAGCTAGTGGGAGGGTCGGAGGATATACAGTGAGTGAACATTGGTGAACAATTCTGGCCCGAGCAACACATAAGGAGGGGAGAGAACCAACCTGAAAATGCCATCAACCCCACCCCACCCCACCCACACACCCCCAGGCCCAGATACCCCCTACACCCCCCTTCCCTTCCTCCTCCTCAAAAAAAAAAATAAAATGGGTAAATAAATGTAAAAAAAAAAAAGAATACAAAATAAAATAGGTAATTGGGTAAATTAGTGAATGGGAGATAAGATGAGAGTGTAGACAAAGAGAACTCAATGCAAAAATAAAAAAAAATAAAATAAAAATATCCTGAAAATTTATACCAATTCGCCCGCCATTGTTGTTGTTGTGACGATTTTTATTTTATTTTTTTTTGTGTAATACTGAATAAAATCACTAATAAATATATAAATTTAAACTATATTAGAGATTTAACTAATTCCAATATAAAAGAACTTAACTGACTATAAAATTACAACTAACAATGTCCAGATTATATGAACGGTGATATATAAAATTTTTGGGGGGGGTGGTGGGGTGGGGGTGGGGGGTGGGGGTGGGGTGGGGGTGGGGGTGGGGGTGGGGGGTGGGGGGTGGGGAATGAGCTGTTATGTGATTTTATATTATAGTGACTCCCTGTTGTGTACCTGAACAGTAAACTCATTATCTACCTGTGGGCATTAATGTTATTGGAATTGATATATTATGATATAATCCCTCCAGTGTGTGTTGGGTATATAGTGTCAAAACTTGTCAGGAAAATAGTAAAGTGTGTCGGGAAAATAGTAAAGTGTCGGGAAAATATTAATGCGAATCGGAAAAAATACCAAAGCAGGTCAGGGAAAAATCCCTAGCATCAGAGGCTGAAATACTATGGCACTTTACGGCAAGCTCCTCACCTATTTCCAGGTCATATTACGATACCTTCATCTATCAAGATCACTATTACGTCTTTACCTGTACCTACTGCATACCTGTGCCTGTGACTGTATGTGTACCTGTGTATGTAGTTGTGTGTGTACGTACCTGCTGCTGAGTCTATACCTGAAATTGCATAATAAGGAGCTGCATTTTCACCTATACCTATATAATTATGCACCTGTGCCTGAATATATTAGTACTTATACCTATACCTGTCGATCCAGCTACACATTATTATTATCAGTAGTAGTAGTAGTAGTAGTAGTAGTTAAGTAATAGTAGTAGTATCTTTATCACGTAGCCCAGGTAAGTATATAAGAGTCATCATTTAGTGGAAGCAATGGGTGAAGGTGTGTGTGTGTGTGTGTGAGGTAACGGTGCATACTAATGGGGGCGTGAGTTGAGCCTCTTATGATGTGTGGTTGGGGGCGTGGGGGTGTGTGAGGAGGTGATGGGCGTGTGGGACGTGTGAGAGGATGTGGTGTGTGTGTGTGTGTGTGTGTGTGTGTGTGTGTGTGTGTGTGTGTTGTTGTTGTTGTTGTTGTTATTTGTTGTTGTTGGGTTATAATT
This sequence comes from Homarus americanus, assembly GCF_018991925.1. Taxonomy (NCBI): domain Eukaryota; kingdom Metazoa; phylum Arthropoda; class Malacostraca; order Decapoda; family Nephropidae; genus Homarus; species Homarus americanus. Next base: position 536,388 of record NW_024716620.1, on the reverse strand, counting down.
AACAACATGATAGGGACCTAAGACCCAGAGAGAGATTATATCCCACTGTTTAAACACCTGTACTATTAACTCACATAAAACACCTGTACTATTAATAACTCACATAAAACACCTGTACCATTAATAACTCACATTAAAGCACCTGTACTATTAATAACTCACATTAAACACCTGTACTATTAATAACTCACATTAAAGCACCTGTACTATTAATAACTCACATTAAACACCTGTACTATTAATAACTCACAATAAAACACCCATTACCGATAATAACGCATTAAAACACCAGCAAGCAATATTATCTTAATAAAAACACAAAAAACACTAATAAAACACAATAAAATACAACAAAACACTGCCCAAAACACCTTAAACACCATTGCCAATAATACATAATAATAAAACACAAAAAACACTACTAAAACAGAATAAAACGTAAAAATACACCATTACCACTATTACCTTACAATAAAACGAACACCATCAACACCATTACCTTTCAATAAAACACCACAAAAACGTCATTACCAATATCACCTTACAATAAAACACAAAAAAACACACAATAAAACACCACAAGAACACTACTTAAAACATATTAAAAACAGCAAGAAGTAAAGGGTAGAAAAGACGGTCTCAGGTAATTGTGGTCTTACAGGTGACACTCACAAGTCGATGTCATTAGTGGCTTACCTGTAGTCGATGTCATTAGTGGCTTACCTGTACAGTGAATTAGGCTCAGTAAATGGTGACAAAAAGGACCTAAGTTGAGTGATTTGTAATAGTGTATGTGTGTATGTATGTATGTATGTATGTATGTATGTATGTATGTATATATATGTTGTATGTATGTATGTATGTAGCTTCATCACCATAAACTTTAACAAACAAACATAAACCATATACAAACCACACCTGTAAACACCTGTAAACCATAACACACCTGTCTCACTCTTAATAAACAAAATCCAAATAAAAGAAGAAATGTAACTGTTTACTTTAATGTTAAAAAAAAACACCTCTTACTAACATAAAAAATAATATATAAACATACACACCAACAAATACATTAACGTTGCAACATTACCTCATAAAAAATAAAATAAAAAATAAAAATAAAATAAAAATAAAATATACAATCTAAAATGCAAAATGACGTCATAATAAAGAAAATCATAGTAGTAAAAACCCCTTCTTTTATTTTATTTTAATTTTTTTAGGGTAATGGAGATGGGTGTGTGAGGTGGAGTGGAGTATATGTATGTGTGTGTGGTCGGCTGTTGATAGAAATAATAAAAAAAATGGACAGTGGATATTGGTGAGCTGAACGTCACAAATAATCCTTTACAGTGAGAAGTACCAGAAACACAATAAAGCCTTGTAATTAGAGACCCATTGTTAGCTGTAGTCATCAATAGCGAGGCGCGTTCGTGCAATCCGCTTGTCGGCTCGTGTGCTGACGAACGCTGCTGCCCCGCCGCTTTGTTGTTGTTTTGGTTGCGACCTGACCCCCTCCACCATCCCTTCTGTTGACATTCTGCCTGGGCGGTCCGGTGCCTGCGTGGACTTTGACATTATGGTTTTAAGGGGGTGTAAAGGATAGAGAGGGAGGAGGGGGTTGTAGGGGGGTTGGGGGGTGTGGGGGAGGGGGTGATGTATGCTGTTTGTTCTATGTCGTATATATATATATGAAGTTTGTGTCTGTAATGAATGTTTTTTTTAATAATTGTAAGAAAATTAATGTGTTTAGTGATGATGTAAAAATACCTGAAAGCAGATTGATTGTTTATCAGGTAGGTAAGGCACACACACACACACACACACACACCACACACACACACACACACACACACACACACAGGCTAAATACAGTATTAAACATTGATAAACACATAAAAACACTCCTCAAACACAACGCCTACACTGTTTATTCTTGTAAACATTGATGAAAACATAAATATATATACTTGTAAATGTTTAGTTGTCGAGAAAGGTAACACAATAACACACTACGGGAAGAAGGTAGATAATAGTGAAGTGTTCCAGATAATAGTGAAGTGTTCCAGATAATAAAGAAGTGTTCCAGATAATAGTGAAGTGTTCCAGCCTCCACGTCATCTTGGGAATGAAAGTCAAAGAAGATTATTAACGTATCCTGATCTCTGTCTGTCTGTCTGTCTGTCTGTGTCCCTGTCTCCGTCACTGTCTCTCTGTTTCTCCGTTACTGTCTTTCTCTGTCTCTCTTTGCCCCTGTCTCTGTTTCTCCGTCTTTGCCCCTGTCTCTCTGTTTCTTCGTTTCTCCGTCACTGTCTGTTTCTCTCTGTCTCTCTTTGTCACTGTCTCTGTGTCTCTCTGTCTCTTGATCTCTCTGTCTCTTCACCTCTCTCAACCAACCCTATAATATGGATTCTTGGGCCGTATCTCCCAACTGCATTGTAGTAACGTATTTTCCATAGAGAATTGTGAAGCAACTCATATATCAGGAGTAAATGGGGGAAATGGGGGGATGGAATGGGGGTATGGAAATGGGGCAAAGGGGGGGCATGGGAGTAAAGTATAGGTATTATGAGGGATGGTATAGGAGTAAGGTGAAATAAAAAATGCAATACTTGGGAATAATTTTTCATGTATTTCCATCTTTTGCATTCACGTCCCTCCCCACCCTCCTCCTCCCCCCCACCCCCCTCCACCACACCACAAAAAAACAACAACAACAACGATTTATATGACACTAGATCAAACTTGAATGAATAGGAATGAAATGAAAGAAAAGCAAAATCGTTCCCCCCAAAACCTTACATATGTCTGGGAAGGTTAAATGGCTTTTTTTACATATATAGATTTTTTTTCCTACCTAAACCTCGACATGACACTCTCCCCCTCCCTCCCCCCCTCCTCCCCTCCCCCCTCCAAAAAATATATTCAGGTTCTTGTATTCAGATGTGTATTCAAATATCCCCCTCGCCCCTCACCCCCCCCCTCCTATTAGAATGCAGGCCCATATGCATATAATGCTCCCGTCGTTCTTGCTGTGGTTATCGTTCACCCTCGACTCACATCGTTCAGGGCCATTGAGATTAGTATAGGACAAATACGAAGGTTATGGAAGGGTGTGAAGAGGGGGGAGGGAGGGAGGGAGGAAGGGAGAGGAGAGGAGCTAGAGGTGGCTCAGGTCAGGTGGGACTGGGATCGCACCTGATATTAATCACAGGAGGGAGGAAGGAAGGAAGGTCTGGCCGAGGGGAGCCTTACTGTGAAGAGGGGTGAAGAAAAAAGTGTGAGAGAGAGAGAGAGAGAAAAAAAAAGACAGGACAGACAGAGAGACAGAATGACTGACTGACTGATAAAACAAGTGAAATAGAGAGAGAGAGAGAGATACACTTACCTTCACTAACCCTTCATTATGACACACCTTTCTTATACTTTCTATCTCACTTTCTTTAATTCACTCTCTCTCTCTCTCGATCTTTCATTCTATAATTCCTCTCTTTTATCGCCTTTCTCATCTGTCTCTTTTTCTTTTCTTTCCGTCACTTATTTCTCTTTCCTCTCTCTCCTCTTTATCTACCATCTATCTACCCATTCTCTCTCTCTCTCTCTGTATCTTCGCTTCATCTCTTTCTCTATTTACTCACCCCTTCCAGAAGCCCTCCTCTACCCCCTCCACCTACCCTCCCCTCCTTCCCTTCCCCCTGTTCCATTTTTTCCCCCTCCCTCCAACCCTTCCATACCTACTACTTGTTTGTCAGTCGGATAAAATACATTGTTCGGAATTTATGGTTAACCGAAATTACTGTTCTCCTCCCGACTCCCGACTCAGCGCACGGGGGGAGGGGAGGGGAAGGAGGGAAGGAGGGAGGAAGAGGGGGGAATGAGGGGGGTTATTTACTTTGCGCAGTTTAGGAATTTTTTCACCTATATTACCTTACGTTAATTACTGAAATACATTGGATACATATAAATACATTACCAGGTATGTGTATATGTATGTATTTATGTATATATGTATATATTATGTTGAGTGAATACAGCAAAAATACATTATTGATATCTGTATTTGATATTTCTTTACATTACAGCAAGATACAAAATACATTACTGTATTAACCTAGAGTGGATACAGTAACCGACCTTAAACACAAGTACATTAACTACAGGACTGTCACACAAACAAACAAAAACAGACTACATGATCGCTACAGTATACAGACAAAATACAAAATTACAACCAAAAATACATAATACAGGTAAACAAACAGACACATTGATTATAAGTTAGTCTACTACTAGTATTGCGGGGTTAAATATCGTGTAGAAAAGACGATGTTGCCTTTATCCTTACTAGAAATATCGACCTTATGTTACATGTGTAGATTTTTGGGGGCATTAGTGTGCTGGTGTTATTACTGCTCTCTCTCTCTCTCTCACATCACTGAATATGTGTTCGTTAGTAAAAAAAGAAGAATGAAAAGGAAAAGAAGAGTGAAGATGGTAGAAAAAGAGGGAGGGAAGGAGGGAAGTAGGGAGGGCGGGAGAAAAGAAGAAGGAAGAGAGAGAGAGGGAAAAAACGGGTAGATAAAGTAGGGAGGATACGATTAAGAAGGTAAAGGAAAGAAGGAAGGGAGAAGGAAAGGGGGAGGAAAGGTGCAGGGAAGGGAGAAGAATAAATGGAGGAAGGGTAGAAGAACGTGGGAGGGAGGAATGGAGAAGAAAGGGAGGGAGAGAGAAGGGAGGAAACACGGGTTGTACACAAATGTTGTTTAGCTGAGGTGGGGCACGTACTTCCTACCTGGAGCCACCATCTCTCTCCATGTGTCATATTTTCATATCTTTCTTCTATCTATCTCACTTTCTCTCCTTTACGAAGTCTTCCATTAGATGAAATTCTATTATATAAAGCAACTGTAACATTGAAGACATATAATCAATAGCCAAGATCTTATAATATAGCCACAAGCCATAGTATTTATAACAGACGTAATTGGTCGTAAAATTAGCCAAATCGTATAAGGTAATATCGTCAAGTATAGCGAATTTAGAGTAATATAGCCATAGTAGGTCGTAATATAATAACGAAATATTGATTAGCCAGAATAATATATTGAAGACGTCATCAAAAATAGCAATATAGCACCAGAAAGCCATATTGTGTAACGGTTAATTGATTAGTGGAAATAGAAGGAATCGTATGACGTAATGCATTGTGTCAGCTGTTTATATGGCGTGCTGTTGCGATTGGCGTGATGTCATCAAGATGGCATCATTGATTGGTTAAACGGGCACCTGTGGTCGTGACGTCATCAAGATGGCATCATTGATTAACGGCACCTGTGTCGTGACGAAGGATTGGTTAAACGGCACCGTTCGTGACGTCATCAAGATGGCATCATTGATTGGTTAAACGGGCACCTGTGGTCGTGACGTCATCAAGATGGCATCATTGATTGGTTAAACGGGCACCTGTGGTCGTGACGTCATCAAGATGGCATCATTGATTATTAAACGGTCGTGACGCCATTAAAATATTATCACTGATTGGCTAATTTAGGCCTCTGTGACCGCACATGCTTATCACTTTAATGTAGCTCAGTGACTCCTGACCTCCACGACAGCTGACATATAAATACTAAGAAATAAAACCAGAGTGCCAAAAGAGAGAGAGAGAGAGAGAAGAAGAAGAGAGAAGAAGAGAGAGAGAGAGAGAAGAGAGAGAGTGCCAGGGGGGTCAGGACCGATAACATCACGGTCTATGAAACACACACATCAGCCCCCCCCGCCTTTACCAGGTTATGATGAGTGATAGAACTTATAATGCCTGATGAGTATATGTGATTATAGGTGATAGAATCGTGTTACGCCATCCTGATTGGTGATAGAATCGTGTTACGTCATCCTGATTGGTGATAGGATCGTGTTACCTCATCCTGATTGGTGATAGGATCGTGTTACCTCATCCTGATTGGTGATAGGATCGTGTTACGTCATCCTGATTGGTGATAGGATCGTATTACCTCATCCTGATTGGTGATAGGATCGTATTACCTCATCCTGATTGGTGATAGGATCGTGTTATGTCATGAGTGTATTTTTCCTAGTGTTTGTTTTCACATTGGAGGGGAGACTTAACTCTTTGACACGTGTATATATATATCTATCATCAAATTATAGGTCCTGGTATATTACTATTATATAGATGATGACCACTGTTTATTTTTTTAAATTATACCAAAATAACAAGCAGAAAAATACCCGTCTGTAAAATATCATAATCAAATGGGAAATAAAATAGAATTAAAATAACTATTTCTTTCTTAACTACATAAGCCTTAAATAGTTAGTTAGTCCTAGATATTACCTCCAGAAAATGTACAGGAAATTTTGAATTTTTTTTTTTTGTAACTTGGATTCATATTAAGCGTCCTCACCCTGACCCCCTTCCTCCTCACCCCTGACCCCTTTTCCTCCTCACCGACTCCTTTTCTCCTCACCCTGACCCCCTCTTCCTCTCACCCTGACCCCCTTTCCTCCTCACCCTGACCCCCTTTCCTCCTCACCTGACCCCTTCCTCCTCACCCTGACCCCCTTCTCCTCACCCGACCCCCTTCCTCCACATCCTGACCCCTTCTCACCCTGACCCCCTTCCTCCTCACCCTGACCGCCTTTCCTCCTCACCCTGACCCCCATCTCCCTCACCCAGCTCAGTCCACAGTACCCGGGTGATGAGAGGATACCCAGCCCCTTGAGTGATAAGAGTTAACAGGAAGAAGGTAGATTAGGTATTTTCGTTTACCTGTATAGTGGATGATTACGTTTGATTACCTGTGTGTGATTATCTCTCTCTTGTCAGTATGGCTATTTCTCTATTTCTCCTCTCTCGTTTTCTGTAAGGAAGGATAAGAAGGAGAAGGAAGAATAGGAGAAGGAGGAAAAGGAGACGGAGGAGGTAAGAGAAGGAGGAGGAGGGAGGAAAGGAGGAGGAGGAAGAGGAGGAGAAGAAGGAGGAGGAGAAGGAGGAGGAGGAGGAGAGGCCTATTAAACACCAGTAACTGAGGGGAGATAAGGGCAGGAAGATTTCCCTCCGTTAATAATGAGGTTCCCCACAGGTTGAAATATCCTTAGGACCCCCCCTCCTCACCCCTACCCCCCCTTCCTAAAAGTCCTACTTCGTCATCTCTTAGTCCTTTCGACAAGTAGGATTTGCCAGGGCGCGACTACCTGCTCGGCTAAAGTCCTCATTGTCCCACTGCCCGACAGATGGCGGTGATTACTGTCCAACAACCAGGACACAAAAAATAAATAAATATATAAAATAAAAAATAAAATATGCCTAACGACACACAAAAAATATCTATCTATCTATCTATCTATCTATCTATCTAGCTATTAAACCCACCTATCTATCTGTCTATCTGTCTGTCTGTCTGTCTGTCTGTCAGTATCCGTCTTTCTGAATAATATAAAACATTATTTGGGGTCATTTTCACAGAGACAGACAGACAGACAGACAGAGATTAAAAATAAAACAAAATGAGAGAGAAAAAACAGACCAATAATTCAACAGACAGACGGATAAACAGATGAATAATAATAATAATAATAATAATAAGAATAATAATAATAATAATAAAAATAATAATAATAATAATAATCCCTGCCTTAAACATTTGTGCCCGTCCACCACCTCACACACACACACACACACACACACACACACACACACACACACACACATGGAAGGACATCTCAGTAGGACTCCCCAAAAAATTTGGGAGGGCGGCCGTTGTCAGGAAGAGAGGCAAAGGATTGTGTTCAATTGTAGAATCTAATCCCTAATACAGAGGGTACTCCTGTTACGGCCACCTGAACCCCCCCTATCTCTTTTCTCTCTTTCTTCTTCCAACAACTCACTTTCTTTTCTTTCTTCTGCTTCTTTCAAGGAGGGAAGAATGGAACGAGAAAGAAGAGGAGAGAGAGAGAGAGAGAGAGAGAGAGAGAGAGAGAGAGAGAGAGAGAGAGAGAGAGAGAGAGAGAGAGATTAGGAACGGGAGGAGAGAAATTTGGAGATAGGAGACAAGGAGTTAAAGAAGAGAAAAACGAAGGACAGAGATTAGAAAGGAGGGAGGAGGGAGGAAGGAAGGAAGGAAGGAAGGAAGGAAGGAAGAAGGAAGGAGAGAAGGAAGGAAGGAAGGAAGAAGGGAAGAAGGAAGGAAGAAGGAAGGAAGGAAAAAAAAAAAAAAAAAAATAAGAAAAGAAAAGAAAAAAAAGGAAGCTTAGAAAGGGAGAGAAGGACAAGAGGAAACAGGAGGAGAGGGAAGGCAGAGGTAAGGAGGTTCATCACACGGAAGACTTGGAAGGAAAAAAAGACAAGTTTTGGCTTAAGTCCGTAAGTGTGTTAGGTTAGATTAGGTTAGTTAGTGTTGTAAGGTTGTGTTGTGTTAGGTTAGTGTTAGGTTATAGTGTTGTTTGTGTTAGTGTTAGGTTAGTGATGGGTTAGTGTTAGATTAGTGATGGGTTAGATTAGGTTAGTGATAGGTTATATTAGTGTTAGACTAGTGTTAGGTTAGTGTTAGGTTAGTGTTTGTGTTACGTTAGGTTATTGAAGTAGTAGTGGTATTGCGTGGTAGTGGTGGTAGTAATATCGTGGCTAAGTTACTGGTGGTAATATTGTTGTGGTAGTAGTAGTAGTAATGTAGTAGTAGTAAATAGCGACGTTACTCGGGATTAAGATGAACACACAGGGGAAGCAACCAGAGAGAGAGAGAGAGAGAGAGAGAGAGAGAGAGAGAGAGAGAGAGAATAACTTGGTTCAGGAAAGCGAGCCTTGATGAACCTCTTTGTTGAGTCGTCGTTTTCTAAGAACTTATTTATAGGGTATACTTAAGCAAACCGTTTTCCCTGTAGGTGGCGTCGCAGCCCTCCACAGACCTCTCCTGTCTGCCAGCCCCGTGTACAGGTATCTCTCAAGAGTTATATTTTACCTTTCTTTACAAACTCGGCACAGCACCTTGGCGCGCGTGTGTAATAATAACGGTAATAAACGATAATGAATAAGGGTAATAAAAGATAATTACATGTAATAAAAACGCGGCAGGCGGAGGCTGGCGCAGGTACGGAGTCTACCTGTGTCGTCTTTATTTTTTCCAAGATCTTTTATTTTATTTTTTCACCGTGGAATTTGGTTGTTAATAGATCATTTATCATTAAAGTGGTTGACCAAACTTGAAATTTAATCACTCCTGTGTTGCTGGATAACGAATATTTATAAGTTTATAGTGAATTGTCTGAGGTGGTTTACGGCAGGGTGGAGGCCGTTGTTTCCTCTCTAGGGTGGAGGCTGTTGTTACCTCTCTAGTGTGGAGGCTGTTGTTACCTCTCTAGGGTGGAGGCTGTTGTTACCTCTCTGGGGTGGAGGCCGTTGTTTCCTCTCTAGGGTGGAGGCTGTTGTTACCTCTCTAGGGTGGAGGCTGTTGTTACCTCTCTAGGATGGAGGCTGTTGTTACCTCTCTAGGGTGGAGGCTGTTGTTACCTCTCTAGGATGGAGGCTGTTGTTACCTCTCTAGGGTGGAGGCTGTTGTTAACTCTCTAGGGTGGAGGCTGTTGTTACCTCTCTAGGGTGGAGGCTGTTGTTACCTCTCTAGGGTGGAGGCTGTTGTTACCTCTCTAGGGTGGAGGCTGTTGTTACCTCTCTAGGGTGGAGGCTGTTGTTACCTCTCTAAGGGGGATACTTAAGAAAACCATTTCCCCCACAGCCAACGTCGCACCCCAGGTCATCAGGACAATCTCAATGGGCATTAGTATACTATCCTGAATACTGTGCAGCCTGGGCCATATCGGTGGTAGTCAGGAGAGGAGAGGCGGCAAACACAAGCAAACTTATCACCATTCCCTTTGTGGTAGAGGAAGTGACGCACAAATAATAAGCCGACCTGTTGATGAGAGCCAGATACCCTTTAATATGTGTGTGAGTGTGTGTTCGCCTTTTATCCTCTCAACCATAAACACACGTAACATATTTTATCGAATTAGTTTTCATTGACATTGAATATGCAAAAGACAAGGTGAGATTTTAAAAGACCGATTCGTATGTTTCTTACGCCGCCGGAAAGATCAAGAAGTCATGATTGTGATATATATGTATATCTATATAATAATACAGACCTAAGAATAACAAATAAACAATATCTACTCCTCCTCCCCCCCCCTCACAACCCCTCCCTCTCACAGCCCCTCCCCCTCACCGCCCCTCACCCTCACCTCACCACCCCTCTTAAAAAAAATCACCTGGAATATATTTAACACATCCTACTGGCTGCATCTTAATGGAACCAGTGTGTGGGTGTGTGTGGGTGTGTGTGGGTGTGTGTGTGTGTGTGTGTGGGGTGTGTGTGTGGGTGTGTGGGTGTGTATGTGTGTGGGTGTGGGTGTGGGTGTGTGTGTGTGTGTGTGTGTGTGGGGGTGTGGGGGGTGTGTGTGTGTGTGTGTGTGTGTGTGTGTGTGTGTGTGTGTGTGTGTGTGTGTGTGTGTGTGTGTGTGTGTGTGTGTTTCCTCGTCAGAACAAAAACTCTGCCCACATTACAATTTGTTCTTCTATTATCATGTTTTTCCCTCTTGTGTATAGAATGTTAGAAGGTGCAGGAAAGTAAACAGACATTCTTACACGTTATCTCGAGTCTTGGGAAGAAGATGGTGGAGAAAGAAGAAGGGAATGCAAGATAGAAAGTTAAAGATAGATAATGGAACTCCGTGGGTTAATTACAGGTAGGTGATGATGATGATGATGATGATGATGATGATGGCGGTGGTACTGGACCTCTCTCTATAAACCACACAGTCTATTAAACCAGGTGTTGACCCCCAGGTAACATACTAATTATGTAAACAAAACCACGTGAACATAAATACAACAACAACAACAACAACATCCGTAAATACAAAATCCAGTTCATAAACTAAGGAGAGAGAGAGAGAGAGAGAGAGAGAGAAGGGGGAGGGGGAGGAAATGGGTCAAGAGGGTTAAGGTGGCGAAGAAGAGAGGAAGGGAGTGAGGAATGGAGAGAGGAAAGAAAAAGAAGGAAGGTAAAGGGAAGGTAGTGGAGTGAGAGAAGGGAGAGAGAATAATAAAGGGAGAGAAAGGGGAGATAAAGGGGGGGTTAAAGAGCAAGGTAATGGAGTGAGAAGGGAGCGGTAGATATAGGAAAGGAAGGAGAAAAGGGAGGGTAAGTGGAGGTAGAAAAGGAAGGGTAAATGGAGGGAGAAGAGGGAGAAAAGGGTGAGTAAGTGGAGGGAGAAGAGGGAGAAAAAGGGAGGGTAAATACTCTGTTGAAATGTGATATTTCCGTGTCGGGGAACGAGGGTCTATGGAGCGATCGTCTGACTCTATGAAAGTAATATGAGTCAACCACATAAATACTGAGAGCCAACCAACCAGTGCAACCGTGAGGAGGAGGAGAGGAGGAGGAGGAGGAGGAGGAGGAGGAGGGAGAATAAGAAGAAGAAGGCTAAGAAGAAGAAGAAGAAGAAGAAGAAGAAGAACCCCCTGAGACTCTCATAGTCAACTGATAAAACTCCGATTAACCTTTTTAGCGAGATAAGACTAACGACACTAACTACCACTACTACCACAACTACCACCACTCACCACACAACTACCACTACTACCACACCACCACCACCACACAACTACCACTACTACCACCACCACCACCACAACTACCACTACTACCACCAATTACCTCACCAATTAAACTACCACTACTACCACCGCCAACTCACCACAACTACCACTGCCACCACCAATTACCACAACTACCACTACTACCACCACCACAACTACCACAACTACCACTACTACTACCACCACAACCACCACTACTACAATCAAATCTACTTTACTATTACTGCTACTACTACTACTACTACTACTACCACGACTACCAAAACCACCACTACTAATACTGCTACTACTACTACTATGACCATCATCACCACCACCACCACAACCACCACCATAACTCGGGAGCAAATAAGACAAAAAGAGAAAGAGAGAGAGAGAATACTTCCACCTTACTTCTTCATTCCGCCTCAACACACCACTGATAAAGCAACCGTACAAATCCCTGTAATCATTCCATCGTAGAGACGTCTAATCCTACACCGCCGCCCATAAACAACAACACCAACCACCCCAATTTCCCCACCCCCTGACGTCGGACTCACGTGTAAACTCGCAGTTCCTCCAAGCATAACACGATAAAATCACTAAGTCCCCCGGACCCGATCGCAAATCTCGGGGTATAATGACACGCTTATAACCAGAGGGAGGACCTTAATAGTGCTTACTGTAAGGTAGTCCCTGTACCCTCATGACTGTCAGGTACACAAGCAATAATCCCTCGCTAACAAATAGACCCAAGGACTTGAGAGCCCTTCCCTGCATGGTTAAATAGCACCCCGTTCGGTATCACATGATCGCCGCCGCCTCCACCTACTAGGAAGCTCCCGCCGCCACTGCCTTCTGTTCGACGAGCACCTACCATAAAATTGATATTACAGTACCGTGCCCTATGATCCGTCCTAATTGACTTTTATATACATACATAAGCAGTGGGGTCCCGGCACAAATGGGAATAACCAGACATCACAAGGATTCCACTTCGTACATCTCTACAGCCACAGATGATGATGATGATGATGATGATGATGATGATGATGATGATGATGATGATGATGATGATGATGATGAGGATGATGATAATGATGATGATGATGATAATGATGGTGATGATGAGGACGAAGAAACAGATATTCTGAGGAGGACGAGGAGGAAGTGGGGGGGAGAGAAGGAGAACACACTGGCTAGCCTCTCTCTCTCTCTCTCTCAGGTCGGGCCAGAATTCACCTGGCATGATGATGATACACACACAGTCTCCTCCTCCCCCTCGTCCCACCCCCACCCTCCCTCCCCCACCCTCCCCCACCTCACTCTTATCAGGTGACAGCTCTGCCTGGATGATATATTTTCTCTTGATAGAGTTGATATAAAGTAACATTCTAATTAGACTTCCCCCTGTGTGTACTTAATATACCAAGCTTCCTTTAATATAATACTCTTGTGTGTTTCTCATTCACTGTATCTTTATAAGACTCTCAAGACAAGACAATTTGGCGTGATTCTCTTGAATATATTTAGGTTTTTTTTTTTTTCAGTTTATTCATTAATATTTTTTTAGATACTTTTTTTACTTAAAAACATAATTACATATGATTCTTTAAGAACTTTTTAGAAATATAATTGATTTTTAAAAGATTTTAACCTCTCACCAACAACCTCCCTTCACCCCCACCATAACCTCCCTTCACCCCACCATAACCCTCCTTCACCCCCCACCATAACCTCTCCTTCTGCCCCCACCATAACCTCCTTCACTCCCCCACCATAGACCTCTCCTTCACCCCCACCATAACCTCCTCCTTCACCCCCACCATAACCCCCTCCTCCCCACCCCCCACCATAACCTCCTCCTTCACCCCACCATAACTCCCTTCACCCCCACCATAACCTCCCATCACCCCACCATAACCCCCTTCACCCCACCATAACCTCCTTCACCCCACCATAACCTCCCCCTCACCCCACCATAACCTCCCCCTTCACCCCACCATAACCTCCCTTCACCACCATAACCTCCCCCATCACCCCACCATAACCTCCCCTTCACCCCACCACCTCCCTCACCCCCACCATAACCTCCCCCCATCACCCCACCATAACCTCCCCTTCACCCCCCACCATAACCTCCCATCACCCCCACCATAACCTCCCTTCACCCCACCATAACCTCCCCCCACCCCACCATAACCTCCCACCCCACCATAACCTCCCACCCCACCACAACCCCTCCCCACCCCAATTACAACCTCCCCCCCACCCCACCACAACCTCCCTTCACCCCACCATAATCACCCCACCCCACCATAATCTCCCCACTCCCCACCATAACTCCCCACCCCACCATAACCTCCCCACCCCACCACATAACCTCCCACCCCACCTCCCCCACCCCACCACAATCCCCACCCCACCATAACCTCCCACCCCCACCATAACCTCCCACCCCACCATAACCTCCCCCACCCCACCATAACCTCCCACTCCCAATTACAACTCCCACCCCACCATAAATCTCCCACCCCAATTACAACCTCCCACCACCATAAGCAATCTCCCACTCCGCCATAACCTCCCACCCCAATTACAATCTCCCCACCCCACTATAACCTCCCCAATTCTACCCTATCATCAGAAGACATAGACATCAGCTGGATTTGTGGTTATTTCAGCAACAAATACACGAGGAGGAGGAAGGAGAGTAATATCGCCCTGACACTCTTTGTTTCATCTCATGGTAACTACCCACCTTGTCAAACGATTAGCTACGGTGATTAGAGAAATGGCGTTATTGTTCCTACAACTCATCACTCATATAAAAGAGAGAGAGAGAGAGAGAGAGAGAGAGAGAGAGAGGAGAGAGAGAGAGAGAGAGAGAGAGAGAGAGAGAGAGAGAGAGAGAGGTGATTAGTTGTTATTTGTGCATGATTAGCTGATTCGTTTCCTCGATGTTCTTATTGATTTATCAAGGAAAAATGAGGAGCGGCTAATCATTTCTTCTTGTTTTTTTTACTGTTAATTAAGGCTGAAGGGAGATGATAAAGATTAGTTCTGACGAAGTTTTGCAAGGAGGATTATTTTAATAGGCCAGCAAAGTAGTAGCAGTAGTAGTAGTAGTGTAAGTGTATGCATGTATGTATGTGTGCATGCATGTATGTATGTATGTGGAGGACACTTTGAGCCATTTATATCATAGAATTACCTGACAGCCATCTTTGAAATATATTAGATTTGAGTCACTGTTTAGCTGTTAAGACTGATGATACGCCATTGAGCTAGCCAGTTTATCTAAACGGATTAGATACAGGTGTGTTTATGTACTGGCACTAGGTGTGTTTAAGTACCGGGCACCAGGTGTGTTTATGTACTGGCACCAGGTGTGTTTAAGTACCGGCACCAGGCGTGTTTATGTACCGGCACCAGCGGGCATTTAATGTTAAATTCTTACAATTCTAAACAAAAAATTCTTTAAAACAAGAATTAATAGGAAGAATTAAACTATAATTAGTGAATTTGGGAATCATCAACTAATTCCCAGATCAGGAATATTCTTAACTAGAGATACACGAAAAATAAGTAATGCTACGAGTTCACCTCAAGATTAGTTTCTTAATATTAATCACATTAACCTAACCTAATCTAACTCAACCAAACCTAACTTAATCTAACCAAACCAAACTTAACCAAACCAAACTTAACCAAACCAAACCAAACCAAACCAAACCTAACCTAACCTAACCTAACCTAACCTAACCTAACCTAACCTAACCTAACCAAACCAGACCAGACCTAACCTAACCTAACCTAACCTAACCTAACCAAACTTTAGGATAAATGTCTCTCCCTCTGGGGTTGAATCATGACCTTGGTAGAGGATCATTAAGCATGTTGACGTCACGGTTGGAATCTAAATGGCCTCGTTAAGTCTTGGGTGGTTGTTATCAGTTAGTTGGACATAGTGAGGGTAATAGGAACGAGGTCGTTAAGCGTATAGGACTATAGGTCGGGTTCCCTTATATCTAGAGCAACAGCGGTAAAAGGCGTTTGGTTAGGGTAGGGTAGGGTAGGGTAGGGTAGGGTAGGGTAGGGTAGGGTAGGGTAGGGTAGGGTAGGGTACCTTAATATAATCCTTTACAAAACAATAACTCAAAACGTAAACAACTCGCATATGATTCATGACGTCAGAGAAGACAGTGGCTGGTGGCTGTCCCGTTCGACCAATCAGTGGATAATAATCCTATAAATTCATGACGTCACAGAAGATTGCTTCTCCCATTTGACCAATCACCAGACGGGACCCCCCCCCGCCTCTGACGACACAAATCCGGCAAAAAAATAGTCATCTCACTCACAGTTAGCATTCCAAACACACCAGACCTCTTAATTTACTCCTGTAATATAGATAAAGCAGCCAGGCCGTTTTTTACCCGTGTGTGTGTGTGTGTGTGTGAGAGAGAGAGAGACTGGGAGAGGTCGTCCTTGGCCAGACATGTAGACGAGACAGTTCACACACACACACACACACACTAACAACATAACCTAACCCAGCCATATTCTCCTAAGCATATGTTAACGCCTCGCTAAAGTATATTCCCCTATAATGATACACTGTTCTTGTGGCGTCAAATTATACATGTTTCTCTTACTATATTATTATTATAGTTATCCCTCTATTATATCACCTTGGGTTTGTTATAGATGTTACATTAGATTAGTATTACAATTATTCTGTTTAGTATCACGTGCGTGTGTGTGTGTGTGTGTTATTCAGAAAGATAGTTTGATTAGTATTTTTTGGTATCTTAGGTCTATTATATTAATGCATTAGACCTGGATCCCAAACCGTGAACTGGACCTAAAGGGGGACCTGGACCTCGCAAGACCTGGACCTGGCAAGACTTGGAACTGTGGGAGGACCTGAATCTAGTAGGATATGAGTATATTTGGACCTGCTCCTCCATAGGGACCTGAACCTTCAAGAGGACCCCTGAACCTGTAAGAACGTGGACCTGGGGGAGGGGACCTAAACCTGGAAGGACCTAGCTGGGACCCTGGTCATCAGGATGCTCGAGGTCTCTTAGTTCCTCCGCCTCATGAATTCTTGAGGACCCGCGCCAGCTAACTGAAAAGGCCGATACCACGCCACTCTGCTAGCTGCCCACGCCCACATTACACGCCAGGGGTCACATACACGCCCTCACTATATGCCAGGGGTCACACACACGCCCACACTACACACCAAGGATCAAACACACACACGCCCACACTACACACCAAGGATCAAACACACGCCCACACGCCCACACGCCAGACACACACACACCCACAGGATCAGATCCCCACACTTAATACATGTGTTATATAACCAATAATCTGACGCAAGTTATTACCGACGTCTTGTTAAAGGAAAAGTATTCTATAGAGGAAGTACAGGGTGTCCCATAAATGATTACCCTGATTAATACAAGAGATTATACTGTTTTTTAGGGGTAATCATTTATGGACACCCTGTATTACTTCCCAAAACCTTCACATTTGTTTACTGTAATTTATTCCATTTTCGAGTTACAAAAACATTTCTTAATGATAGACTCTCGCGTTACCTCCACACTACCATGAGGAATAGTCGTGTATAGGGACCTCAAGTCTTGGGCGTTGAGTTCACGTTATATTACTCGTTAATTTGTTTGATAATTTCTAACACTGTGCAGTAAGTCCCCAGTGGCTATAAACTTGTGGTGTTGTGGTGTTCATCCATAAAAAAAGCTAATATTTCTAGCCACAGTTACCTTCCTCAGCTGCCTACTGTTCTATATATACGGTAGCTTCTTGGATCATCTCTCTATAATATCCAGTGAGAGAATCTTTGCTATATCTTACCGACGTTTACCATTTCTATTATCATATTCGCGAAATTTATAGTTACTTAACCTCTAATTTTCTTAACCAGTTTGCGGTGAAAATGAGACACGGGAATGAGTCTCCGAACTGCCTTACCCACACTGTCTCATTTGTGGTTCGACATTGTTTCAGTTTGGGAGGGAGCGAGCATTTGACCCCGAGAGTACCAATATATTCTAAACGTTGTCTTTATTTCTGCCTCTTTCACTTCCCTTGCCTCTATCTCTACCCCTTCCCCTGCCTCTATCTCTGCCTTCCCTCTCTAACTTCCCTTGCCTCTATCTCTACCCCTTCCCCTGCCTCTATCTCAACCCCTTCCCCTGCCTCTGTTGCTATATCACTCTGTCTCCACCTCTGTTTCTCTCTCCTTTTCATCTGTCTGTGCCTGCCTGTCTGTCTGTCTGTCTGTCTGTCTGTCTGTCTGTCTCAAGTGGGTCACAATAGAAAAATAAAGCCCAAAATAAGATTCTCATACCTTCAATATTATCAACATGGAGGATTAACTTTCTACCACTGATGGACACTACAGATAATGTCCAAAGAAAAATGATATACAATGAAAACAGACGAGAATAAAACTCATCTATAATGACCACCATATATAATAACCATCTATATCAAGTAAATTATAGCGATATATACAAGATATATCCATCAGCTATCAATATATCTTTATATCTATTACACACAAGTATTCAAAATATATCTGATAAATATACTTGATATATTACTCCAGTGTATAATAATATAACCTGTCGCTTAATATATTATCAGTGCTAAGCCATAATCTGGTTATATAATCTGGTCAACCAAGATGCCATGAGAACGGTTGAGTGAAAGTACTGTGGTGGTGAAAGTACTAGTCATGGCCTTAATATTCTTGGTTTGGTGGTGGTTGACGATACCTGTGGTTGTGGTTGTTATAAGGTGTTGTGGTTGGTATGAGGGTTGTGGTTGTTGTCGTTGGGTTGTGTTAGTACCAAAGGGGACCTGGGGATTGATACCCAGTGGTAGTAGTAACAGTAGTTGTTGCTGTAGTACCTGGTAGTGGTGGTAATTGTTGCCATAGTTTTGTGCCTGGTTTGGTTGTTAGGTTAGGTTAGGTTAGGTTAGGACCTGTAGATCACTTCCCTCTCTGTGGCACCAAACAAGGAACAAGGTAGAATACCAGACCAGGTACTAGGAAGGTGGTTACCAATCTTGGTATTCAGTACCTGTGGTGATAAGGTTCTGTTGATACCAAACTACGAGGAGAGAGACCATGGTACTGCCTCTCCCTGTCTTGGTATGTATCGTGGTACATAATCTCCCTGTCTTGGTATGTATCGTGGTACATAATCTCCCTGTCTTGGTATGTATCGTGGTACATAATCTCCCTGTCTTGGTATGTATCGTGGTACATAATCTCCCTGTCTTGGTATGTATCGTGGTACATAATCTCCCTGTCTTGGTATGTATCGTGGTACATAATCTCCCTGTCTTGGTATGTATCGTGGTACATAATCTCCCTGTCTTGGTATGTATCGTGGTACGTAATCTCCCTGTCTTGGCATGTATCGTGGTACATAATCTCCCTGTCTTGGCATGTATCGTGGTACATAATCTCCCTGTCTTGGTATGTATCGTGGTACATAATCTCCCTGTCTTGGTATGTATCGTGGTACATAATCTCCCTGTCTTGGTATGTATCATTGTACAGTTGAGGACTTTTCTAACTGGTACACACACCGTAGTTAATCCACCCTCTCCGTGAGATGTGAACCCTGATAGTATCGACTCCCGAATCCAAATCATTCACGAGTGAGGCGGAGAGGAGGTGCGGTGTGTGACGGGCTAGCAGGTTATGAGGGTTGAGGGGAGGGGGGGGGGTGGCGAGGGCTAGAGGGATAGGAGAGGTTTAAGAAGTTACTTGTGCAGTTACATTGCGAGTATGTGTTAAGCGTGGATATCAATATGTAGGGCAACACACAAATTATGTTTAGTATGTGTTACCTCACATTAGTACGATGTTCCCAGCTTGTGTTACAGGTCTGAGGAGTCTATGCATTTTCTTTTAGCAGTTCTCATTTAATTTAGGGGGTGATAGGGGGACGAGAACCTGTAGAACCGAGGGGGACCTGTAGAACCGAGGGAGACCTGCGGAAGACCAGTTGAAACCCTTAGAATTTCTAGAACCTAAATAAGTTCTGCTCGAGACTAAATGAAACTGATGATATCCGTCGAGGATTTATTAAAACTTGATTTTATTGTAAACCTCAGCTGACACAGATAAGGTTGTACTGTAGAGTGAGGTGAGATTGGCGAAATTCTGAAGACTTTGGCACACTGGTGAAGGTCTGCCAAGGATGTCTCTAATACAACAATCAGTTTTTGCTTCACATGTACAACTTCCAAAAAGCTATTTATTCCAGACAAAGAAAGTTATCGGCACATTGTAAGAAAGTCTTATGCATTTTAAGACTTAACCCTTACAGTAGTCAGGACCAGTATCGAGTCTACTCTTAATCGATGCGCAAACCTTCAATATAAACTCGAATTTTTGTGCATATATTTTTAACTGGAGTGTATTCTTATTGGCCAGAAAAACTCCAGGTGTTGTTTTGGGGGAAGTTAGTACATTACTGTCCAAGGATTACATCTTTGAGCTGAAGATTATTTTCATCTGTGTTCAACTTACAAATATAACACTGTATTTGCTTTCGTGATAAACCGAGGAAATCTCACATCTGTGATTACGAAAAAAAAGGGCATTCGAACTGATAAAAGGAAAAATGGAATGTGACGAAAGAAATGCTTTAGGGCCCTTTTCCAAATGAACTTAAGAAATAAAAAAAATGTATTTTACTGTCTGCTGCATTTAAGGAAATGCATAAAGTTTATTAAGACCGAAAAAAATATTTTAGATGGAAAATATCAATTACGCTGCAATAAGATATACCAATATTCGCCATTTGCCTTCAACCGTAAATAAATAGTAAATCTCTCAGTAATACATAAACTCAGTCTTCATATGAAAATGAAAACTTTGCATCTGTACTGAACAAAAAAAATATATACAGTATTCTCTTTCTTCACCTAAAAGGTGTACAAAACCGCTGCACCGAAATTCATATTCAAATAATTTGTAAGCTGATCCTGAAAAGAACTTGACAAAAATGATGCACTAAAATATATACCTGATCCTTACCTCCATCCAAACAGCTTTACATTAAAAAAAAAAATATAGGTACACTATCTTTCATCTGAAAATAAAGTTTGCATGTGGGGCATTGAAATACATATGTATTTTATCTCTGCCTGATAAAAATATACATTTTATTGTACTAAAAATTATAAATGAACTTTAACTGCATTTAAAATAAATTTCATTATCACAATTATATTTTATGAGAAGAAATACATATATATGTCATCTGCTCCTGACAAGATAGCATTTAAAGTAATCTCCCCATTAGCCGGAACATTTGGTGCAGAGCTCTTCCAGGAATGAGAGAGTCCCAGGTAATGCTGCGAATCTCTCAAACCCGGATAATCCTACATCCTCAGAATTTTTGCGGGTACTGGGTACAGACACCATCGAACATCACCAGAATGATTCTAGGTGCTGGGGAAAGTTTTGCCAGAGTCCAAGAGGAGTATAAACTACACATCTCATCTCGACTCTAAGCTAAGCATCTTATCATCTCTTATAATGCGGACATGAGCAAAAATACTGATGGCTAGAAAAAAAATATCACGTTTATTCAAAGCGCCTGATCTAATTGTGTTAAGTTATATGAATTTGGTACCATAATGATCCTGAATAAATTATCTATAAGGCTGTATTTATTCCCGTAAACACCTCTGTATACGTACAATACAATGTAAATAAACAGAATGATGCATAATACTACTGTACTGTACAAACTCTACTCAACAGCAAATGTTGTTTACTTGAGCCCACAGTAGGCTACCACTGCTGAGTGTACAGTACAGTATATGTAACTGTAATCACTGTTTATGTCTTAACACCCGCGATGGAGGTGGGGTCAGGGGATTAGTGGGTTTCATATAACTGACCTGACCTGATGCAACGTCAGGTCACCCATTGAATATAAACTCTTCTCTCATTTGCAGTGGAGGTGGGGTGGGGGGGGGGAGAGGCGATTTCTATTCCGGCTATTGGAGAGTTCCGGGGATTCTGGCTAACGGGGACATAACTGTACTAGAATACATGAACCTTAACCTCCATATGAAAAACAAGAACTACAGTACCTCTATAAACTTCATTCTAAATGTTACTTATACTTTTAATTAAACCTATACATTATAACCTAAGCTAACCTCACCTTAAAGCTAACACTGTTACCAGCCTTGATTTATCTCGGCCTGAGGGTTAGTAAGATGCATGCAATAAAACTAAATGTTTGCTTCCTGGTAAATCAAGGCTCAGATCCAAAATTTATCCCCACTTTATATAATAATGAAAGATTAATTTACTTTTTATCTTAAAGTACATTAATTTTAATGGTTATATCAAACTAACTTTAAATTTTGTCTAAGGAGATTTTAGTAAATTTTCAACCTGACACAAATCATAAATCTTGATGTGCATATTTATCACTGCTCCCTAGTATAACCTTACCCAGTATAACTGATACAAAATGTGATAAAGTTTCAAACAATCAGAACTGTGTACTTACCACAGATGCTTCTGAAGTTCTAACCTGTAAAACCATAAACCAGTTAGAATTTTTTATTTCGACAGTAAGTTCATTAAAAAAAAAATCTTGTAAAACCATAACCCGGTCACAATACAAGTAGCTGTACTGCCACGATAAAAAACAATATCACTCATTAAGAATATTAGAATAATGCCACACTTCAGGTACTGTACCAACGGCCTTCATCCTAGATAATTACAAAAAATATATATAATCGACCAGTTACTAGGATATGATTTCCCACCTCGATCTACTAAGCGCGTACTAGCAAGCAGACCCTTAAAATAGGAGTCTCACAAGGTCACAGCACTCATGGGACACTTTGAATTCTTAACAATCAATGACATTTGGATCAAGGAATGCACCTCTAACATTCCAAAAAATGATAACTACTCTGTTAGCTGAAATGATAGGTAACACAGTTTATGTCATCTAGATGATCTTATCACAGTAAGCAAAGATATTCAGAGACTATAAGAGACTATAAGAGGTCTTCACAAAGCTTCAGATGGATGGATATTATTAAAACTTTCCAAATGTGAATTTCTTAAATCTAGAATCCAACTTCTAGGACACGTAATGAATGGCAATGGTATACACGCCGTAGATTGTAAGGTTAAGGCAGTGAAGCAATTTCCATGTCCAAGAACACAGACCATTTTCGTAGATTCTGTGATTATCAGGATATTATCATTTTTTATTGAAGGCTATGTCAAGTTAGCCTCCCAACTTACTAAACTCCTCAAAAATTACGTAGAATATAAGTGGCACAAAGAACAAGAGGACAGTGTTAACGCAATTAAGAGTTCCAGAATTCAGCTACAATAATTTGTGATATTAGTACAAGCTATCACAAACCTACCTTAACCTATCCTAAACTTGACTGTCATAGTTTTCCCTACTGACACGGGTAAACACCTCCCACAACCGCCGTGGCGATATCTCAGTGGGGGAAGATTTTTTTGGTTCTTGCCCGGACCACCCGGGTGTCCGTGGTCAATAGTAACCTTGGGACACAAGTAATATGTTTGTACAGTTTCAGGTCTCTAATTGTTTCTGTTTTGGAGATAAGGCTGGAACATACACAGACAGACACGTCCTTTTATTATTATAACATTTAAATATAAACAGCCAGACGGGTAGTTGTAAACCAGCCAGTACTTCACACTGTCTTTTGTGCAGCACCAAGCTGCGTTCTTAAACATTTAAAAATGTTTTGTGTAATATTTATCCAACTTGAGATAAGTTCCAAAATATTACCTGAGGATGCATATTATTATTATTTTTTTAATTTTCATTCTATCACAAAGTCTTATACCCCATCTAGAACATCCTTTGGTCCTACCAACTCAGAGTTCCATCTCTCATAACTTTAAATTGATGATGATTATAAGCCTTGTTAGGCACTTAAAGACCTTAGTTGTTGAAGCACAGTAATAAAGCAGTGGCTGAATTACCAGTCAAGGCAAAATAGCCTGACAGGCTAAATTGCCAGTCACAGCGATAGCTGACAGGCTGTTTGGGGCTATTTTACTGGTCCCTAACCTAACCTAACAATAATTTTGTTTACATAAATATTACCATACTATAACGGCATATCATTACTTCTATTACATAAACAATGAACTGAGAAAATAGCCTAAAAGAGCCTGTCGGGCTATTTTTCCGTGATTGTTAATTTAGCCCAGCCACAGTAATAACATATAACGTCAAAAGGTCTTGCCCTTATATCTGTACAGAGAAACATTCGAGCATTACCCACTTATGGTGTGTCCACAGTACACATAAAATCTTACATGTAAGTACACCTCTGTATCACTATTCTTGTGTTTAGGTTTATGGAAGACATATTGTCATCAAATAATAATTTGCCATAGTTTGTTTGATAAGTAATACTCGACATGAGTGATCTACCTTTAGGAGTTACCTGACGAAATTTATTAAGAGAAGATAAAAGTTTTCTGACCCTGATAAACATACAAAAAATGTAGAAGGAATATGTTTCTGTCACTTCACTATTACGATTTTCTTTTAAGTTTTTCCATACTGGGAGGCGGCACTCAGACTCGCCACCCAGCCGATGGTTCCGTTTAGTCAGAGATTATCGTTGTTCTTCCTGGATATATTTTTTTTATTTGCATATGATGGTTACCAAATAACCCCAAGTTTGTTTATTTTTTGTCTGACATAATCTCTCAAATAGGGTGAACAGATTATCTCTCTGGCACACGTAATAAGTTTCCATGACCATAATAAAGCCACATGGGACCACTCACGTGAGGTCTGGTCATCTGCAGCCAATGTATCCCACAAGAGTTTATTTGGCCATGATCTGTGCATCACCGGCTTCGTTATTAGTTTGACTTCGTGTCATTGATGCAAATACAGAAGTACTACTCAACGATTTGATGTAATTTGTGTTCTGATGTGTGAGAGGACTTTACAAGCAATCAGAACACATCATTTCTGAAATTACTGTAGCAAAAAAAAATCAAGCAATTTCAAATATGACATCATTGGCACTCAAAACGTCAGCAGCTAGCAATTAGTTACTAAGTGGCAAAATATTCTTAGTCTGTATTCAATCATAACTTACCAGACCTCACCTAAAATACTGCAGTTATTTCCTATTTTATTCTTATAAAATAAAATAGAATTGCTTTCTCAGAAATGAACAATTCCTTCAGTGAATATCTGACAGTATTTTAATCGATAAAACTACCAACAATATTACTTGTTCAAAGTGAGCAGGGCTTTAAATAAGAGGGAAAATGTGGGGTAAAATACTAAAGAAAACCTTGCCTGACCTTTCCGGTATTATCACTAGTTTCAGCCACAATTCGGTTAGAGTAAGTTTGTGTTTACCAGTAGTTATATCTTGTCAATAGGAACGACTTTTTCTAATACCACTTCCATCACAAATGGATATTAATCGAGAAAGTAAATTCACGTAAGAAATTAATTTAAATCTGCAGTCGCTTGTGGTCTGAGCCATCCTGCACTCTCAGGTAAAATTACACCATGATGTTTCAACAAGTTGGTTTCATTGGTACCAGATAAAATAAATACTTTCTGTTTAATATAGCGGGGACGGCTAGGAAGTTAGGTAAGATTTGATAGGTAAGTTTGGTTGCCAACGAAGATAAACGATACTGTGTCTACGGAATAGTGAAGATGTTGTTGCCAAAATCGTGGTTCGACGCTTTGGTCCGTCCACGATTTCGGCAACAACAACAAATTTCGTCAGGTAGTTGCTATGGCTGGAACAACATACTCGATAATACTAAAAAAATATTAAAATACTCACTGTTGGTCTTCCTGTTGGCGTCATCCTGAGGTCACTAATTATCACTTCACCAAAATCATTATTATCACTTAAGTCACACAAACAATCATTAAATATCACAAAACAACACCATTCACTTAACACACTGACCATGTGATTAATATTATCGATATTTGTTTACCAATTTAAATGTCTGAGAAAACTGTTGACATGACAGCTGTTGATCTTGGCTAACTCTTTAAACTTTCTCACCTTTCCACACCATGGCTTTTATCTTAGATGTTTGTAGAGCCATTATTCTAGTATTTTCTTGATAAAGTAAATGTGGGAATCACTTCATGGTACTGTAGTAAGTTGTGTGGATGACGGGATTTAAATGGCGTCGGCGTCACTACTTGATGACTGATGACGCTTGACGGCGGCCAACACGGAGCTCGGAGCATTGGTTGTCTCGCGAAATTCGTCAACCTTTTACTTATTTTATCGTCTTAAGTTTGTGTTCCATTATTTTATATTAAGAAATAATATTAATAAAATAAATGTAGAGAAATTAGTGAAAAAAATCTATCAGGTATCATTTATCTTTGTAGTAATAAATATTTAATATCTTATAGGAAAATTATCGGTACAATTTGAATCTGTTTAGAAAGTCATAATATAACATCTCATAAAATATAACTTTGACGATCTAGTGAAGCAAATATGACAAGTTTTATACATATAAAATTACTATTAACACTAAAACTAATACTGATATTAATATTGACACAACCATAGGAAACTCTTCGTGTTTTTATGGCAAAGACTGGCAACTGAGCGTGCACAATGCCACATTACCGCTATTTTTTTATTTTATTTGGAGTTAACAGGTGTCAAAAAGGTGTATACAAACACTTCACGGATCCCACCTGTCACCGCGACGCCTTATAGCTGAGGTCAGTAGATGGCTCTTGTGTCTTGACCTCGAATGACCTTGGTTTAGGATGAGTATGCTTGACCTTAGCTGGTGCATGTTAAGTGACTGACCTTGCTTGAGGGCGAGGGAGTGTACGGTGACCTTGACTCTGTCCGTGTTAAGTTATTATTATTATTATTAGTAGTAGTAGTAGTAGTAGTAGTAGTAGCAGACTCGCGGAGTTGATCTCCGAACAGAAGCAGCAGCCCAGAAGTTATGTTACAGCCTGGATGAGATGTCGACTGTCCTTCTCTCTCCTTCGGTCGGCTTTGCTCTGCCTCAGGGGAACGAGAGCTTCTGCCCCTACTCCGACAACTGCTGCAGATATTGACTATGAGGCTACAGTCACTGAATGCCGCATAGATCTGCGGCTCAACTAATTTAACACAGATAGGATAGTTTCTTATGTATTAGGATATTTAATATTAAGGTAAATAAATGGTGGCGAAGGTGTGGCTAGTAGTAGTAGTAGTAGCAGTAGTAGTAGTAGTAGTCTACCTGGTGTGTTGAAGGTAAAGTCTCTCTCTCTCTCTCTCTCTCTAGGTGTTTTAAGGTGAAGTTCAGGTAACAGGGTTAAGGTAAATCCAGGAGTGTATAGGTGGTGATCGAACCTCAGGTAAATTGGTAGTGAGTTCTCTGATGTCCCGGAAGCCTTAGGCGAACAACAGGTGGAGTCTGGACCATTCACGAAGCCTGGAGAAACCTGCGAACGCCAGACGTAAAACTTCACAGATCCCTTTCGTCCTGGAAGCGCCAGACGAAGAAGGGGCAGCCAGCGTCCAACACATCCTGGAAGCCATCAGGTGACCCCAGGTGATCCCAGGTGACCTCAGGTGATCCCAGGTGAGTTGTAGGTGGTCCTGACTGACACATCCGCTTGTAGGATCCCTCGACCAAGTCCTTAGGATGTGTGTGTGTGTGTGTGTGTGTGTGTGTGTGTGTGTGTGTGTGTGTGTGTGTGTGTGTGTGTGTGTGTGTGTGTATGTGTGTGTGTGTGTGTGTGTGTGTGTGTGTGTGTGTGTGTGTGTGTGTGTGTGTGTGTGTGTGTGTGTGTGTGTGTGTGTGTGTGTAAGTGTGTGACCACCTATTAGAAGTGCTCACCGGCTGCAACCTTTCCTCCCTAGTCTCTGTTTCTGCCAAATCATAGTCGATTAAAAAAAAAGGAAGAATGAAAAAAAAAACAGAGAATAAGCAACGATTGAGAGTTTTACGTTTGAATATAATTACTGTCTTGTGTTTGTTTTTCTGTGTTTTTTTCTTCTTTTTCTTGATATTTTAGTATGAGTGATTGTGGGATTTATCAGTTATACTCTTATGTGTTGTATGGGAAAGGGATTTATATTTACATACATGAGAATATCATACACATACATATGATGATATTGTCAAGAATACACACACACACACATACACACACACATACACACACACACATACATACACGAGAACATGACTGTTAAATATAGAGGCACATAAGTTGAGAGAAATATACGTATTATATGCTTATTCATACACACATACACACAAACACCCTCCACAAACACACACACACACACCCTCCACAAACACACACACACACACACACACCTCACACACACACACACACACACACACACACACACACACACACACACACACACACACACACAACACACACACACAAACACACACACACACACACACACACACACACACACACACACACACAAAGCCCTCCAGCCTGACCAAAGCTTGACGGTGGACCCTCCTGTGTAAACTCACCTTAAGCCCAACTCCTCCTTCAGCAATTGACAACAGTATTTACTTGATTGCTCCTTCAAGCACAGCGTCGCTCCCTAGGGCGCTGTCTGCCACGCCCATGTGGACCCTGAAGAGGTGAAGTGGCGGTGGAGCGTCCCCTTCCCTCCTTCCCCCTTTCCTCCTCCCTCCTTGCCTCCTTCCCTCCTTCCCTCCTCCCCCCTTCCCTCCTTCCTTCTTCCCCCTTCTAGTCTTTCCTCCTTCTCCCTTCTCGTCTTTCCCCCTTCCTCCTTCCCTCCTTCCCTCCTTCCCTCCTTCCCTCCATCCCTCCTTCGCCACAGTCGTCAGAAGACATAGAGGGTGTTGAAATAGGTGGTGGAGAGAGAGGAAGGAGTTTGGAGAAGGAAGAGAAGAATAAGAAGAAGAAAAAGAGAAGAAGGATATTACTGACAGATGGTATAGGATGCTGCAGGATGAGAGAAAAGGATAGAAAAACATCCTATTTTCCTTCATCTGCCTCCACGCTAAGGAAGATACAAGGAATTTACCCAGTAAGGAATCGTGGCTGAAGGAAACGATGAAAAAGAAGGAGGAGAAGGAGGTGGAGGGCGTAGGATACTGGCACAGGATGGTGTAGGATGGGAAGGATATTCTTTTGCCATCGTTGGGGTGTCTTGGGTGGTCGGTGCCCCGTGACTTGCAAGAGGAGGCGGGTCCTACACTTTAAAAGGACAGTTGAATAATGGGATTTGTGTGTGTGTGTGTGTGTGTGTGTGTGTGTGTGTGTGTGTGTGTGTGTGTGGTGTGTGTGTGTGTGTATGTGTGTGTGTGTGTGTGTGTGTGTGTGTGTGTGTGTGTGTGTGTGTGTGTGTGTGTGTGTGTGTGTGTGTGTGTGTGTGTGTATGTGTGTGTGTGTGTGTGTGTGTGTGTGTATGTGTGTGTGTGTGTGTGTGTGTGTGTGTGTGTGTGTGTGTGTGTGTGTGTGTGTGTGTGTGTGTGTGTGTGTGTGTGTGTGTGTGTGTGTGTGTGTGTGTGTGTGTGTGTGTGTGTGTGTGTGTGTGTGTGTGTGTGTGTGTTCAGAGGAGGAATAGGAGGAGAGAAAAGAAATGAACTACTGAGTTTGGGATACTATTATTATTGTGTGTTCCTCGACACCTACCTGAAGGAGGACCCACTACCTGAAGGAGGACCCCACTACCTGAAAGATGTTCACTACCTGAAGGAGGACCCACTACACTGAAGAGACCCACTACCTGAAGGAGGACCCACTACCTGGACCCACACCTCAAGGAGGACCTACCTACCTGAAGGAGGATCACTGCCTGAAGGAGGACCCACTACCTGAGGAGGACCTCCACTACCCTGAAGGAGGACCCACTACCTGAAGGACGACCCACTACCTGAAGGAGGACCCACTAGAAGCAGGACCCACTACCTGAAGGAGGATGTTCAACGTGGGCACAGCAGATCAAGTTTCACACCTTGTCATACACTCTGGCATATATTATACACCTCACTCAGCATACATCTGCATATCTACCTCCTCCTCCTCCTCCTCCTCCTCCTCCTCTCCTCCTCCTCCTCCTCCTCTTCCTTCTTCATCTACATATCTTCCTGACTCCTCTTCTTTCTCCTCCTCCTCCTTCTTCAGTGACTCAACTCATTTCAAACTCTTGGCTCAGCTCATCTCAACCTCCCACCCTCATAGTAAGACTCCTATCTCACCTAATCTCAGCCTCCTAGCTCACCTAATCTCACCCTCTTAGCTCGGCTCATCCTAGAACAAGGACTACCAACACAACAGTACAGGGACTACCAACACAACCAAAACAGTGGTACCAACAGTCGCTAACACCCCCCAACCCCCCACCTCACGAGTAGAGACGGACCCGCTAAACCTTTAACTAATCTCTATATACGTCTTAGTGTGGAAAAAATCATCACTCTCAAGTAGTCACATGAGACGGGTCAAAACAAAAACACACATGACAAAAACAAAAAACAAACACAGGAAATAAAAACTTGAATTGTTCAGTAATATGACAACACTGGTGACGGTCTTGTTCTTAACTGCGCAAAAATCCTGTAAATTTGTAGTTATTTGAGATTATTTATATATTTTATTTATATGTATACTTGTATATTATGTATGTAAGAGTGTATTAGTGTATATTAAAATGATTTTTTTTAGTCAATATACATAATTTATATTGATCAGATAATATACTTGTATTGATGTTTTGGTATTAACGATGTGTATCTATTTTATACACACACACACACACACACACACACACACCCACACACACACACACACACACACACACACACACTCTCTCTCTCTCTCTCTCCTGATGTAATTGTTTAGTTGTGTGTGGGTGTGTGTGGGTGTGTGTGTGTGTGTGTGTGTGTGTGTGTGTGTGTGTGTGTGTGTGTGTGTGTGTGTGTGTGTGTGTGTGTGTGTGTGTGTGTGTGTGTGTGTGTGTGTGTGTGTGTGTGTGTGTGTGTGTAAACTGGATATTATACATTATTACGACCAAAATGTATAATATTATCTTGCCTCTTCACCTGTAAACAAACTGTCTTGTGGGATACAGCTGACTGATCGATCTAGTGACATTCACTTTTCACTTACTCTAAAACATTTCACTTTTCACTTACTCTAAAACATTTCACTTTTCACTTACTCTAAAACATTTCACTTTTCACTTACTCTAAAACATTTCACTTTTCACTTACTCTAAAACATTTCACTTTTCACTTACTCTAAAACATTTCACTTTTCACTCTAACTAAAACGACAGAAAGTTTGTATCATTTACCATTTAATAATATAGTAAAAAAAAAATAATAATAATTTGTCTTCATAATACTCAGGAAAAAATAAGATACTTCACTCCATAATTTATTCATTCTTCATCATAAGTAAGTACTCATTAAAACTATGTACTCACCAACCCCATGTACTCACACAAGGGACGAGTACTTAGTGAATGTACTATTTTTAACGTAATGTACTATAAGACAAGATCCAACTGAGTACTATACCTGTTCAGACGAGTACTAGTTGGCGTGTCTGTGTCTGCGTGTGTCTGTCTGTGTCTGCGTGTGTCTGTCTGCGTCTGTCTGTGTCTGTCTGTGTCTGTCTGTGCTAGTCGTGTGCTAAATACTTCTGATTAATAAGAGTACTGTTTGTTTTTTTACAGTCTTGTACCGACAGACAAACAGACAGACAGATAGATTTATACAGACACACATAAACAAACTCCCACACATACACTCAACAGATATTTATGTGTGTGTGTGTGTGTGTGTTTTTTTATCCGTACGTACACACTAGTCAAACTAAATAATATCACACACACACACACACACACACGACTAAACAATTGCATCAGGAGAGAGAAAGAGAGAAAGAGAGAGAGAGAGAGAGAGTGTGTGTGTAAGTGTGTGTGTGTGTGTGTGTGTGTGTGTGTGTGTGTGTGTGTGTGTGTGTGTGTGTGTGTGTGTGTGTGTGTGTGTGTGTGTACAATTGAGACAAAAACTTACTCACTATCTGGGCCTCAACAACAACATAATTAAACCGCCCTTGACTTTACCGCCGATACCAACAACACCACCATCATCTACCACCATCATCTACCACCATCATCTACCACCATCTACCACCATCTATCTACCACCATCATCTACCACCATCATCTACCATCATCTACCATCATCTACCACCATCATCTACCACCATCATCTACCACCATCATCTACCACCCTCACCATCATCTACCACCATCATCTACCACCATCATCTACCACCATCATCTACCATCATCTACCACCATCATCTACCACCATCATCTACCACCATCATCTACCACCATCATCTACCACCATCATCTACCACCATCGCTACAACCATTGCTAATCATACTAATTACCAACATTGTTACTACCATCTGCTACCACCATCGGCTACCACCATCAGCTACCACCATCTCTGCCATCATCAGCTACAAACATCTCTACAACAATCGTTCTACCATACCCACTACCAACATCGTTACCACCAACTACCACCGTCTCTACCACCATCAACAGCTACCACCATCACTAACACTAATGCTACCACTATCACCATACTGGAGAAAGCCAGACTGTGGACAAGACAGACAGACAAATTGAGACTTCCCTTCCCCTTCCGCCCTTCCCTTCCCTTCCTTCCTTCCCTTCCCACCGTAAGATTCTTTCCTCCAGTCATGTCAGATCATCCCATTCCTCCTGACCTTATAACCCACCTCTTCCTTCTCTAGGAATTGTGCGAGGCAATGAAGGATTACACACACACACACACACACACACACACAGATTACACACACACACACACACACACACACACACACACACACACACACACACACACACACACACACCTCACCTCCCAGTTGTGTCACCAGCTTCCTCCACTCAGCTGATACGACCTGTGTTAAAAGGCCATGCCCGCCCACCTCACCTCAGCGGGGAATCCCCCTTATGAGTTACCTGACACCTTATCTCACCTGAGCTTAATTATTACCGCTGTTTCTCTTATTAGATGCATTAATATCTCTTATTTATTTTTTTTCTTTCTCGAATTATATTTTTGTATATTTTTTTTTTAATGTTTTTGTTGTGTATAATAATTAATGGTAGTGATTGTTGTAGTTTAATGCAAGTTAAAGGAACATAATATTAATATATAATTTTGTAATAAGTGAATTTCTCTTCTTGTCTGTCTGTCTGTCTGTCTGTCTGTATACACACATCATACAGCCCTCCCAACTAGAAAGGCTTGCCAGTCACACTACGCGACCACACCTAGAACCACTCGACCACACCTAGAACCACTCAACCACACCTAGAACCACACAACCACACCTAGAACCACACGACCACACCTAGAACCACACAACCACACCTAGAACCACACCTTACCTCACCTTCCTTGGCATAAATACCTGATAATAATTGATAAATATAATAATAATAATATCAACTTATACGTCATAAAGTAATTATAAATGTTAATAATTATAATATTAACATAAATGGAATTATTACCAATCTATCTACACAAGGGGTCATAGAGTTAACAGGTAACTTGGGTAATTAGTAAAGTGATTCACCTTTTGATAGTAATTAGATGATGGTATTAGGATGGTGATGATTGTGCAATGTGTGTGTGTGTGTGTGCGTGTGTGTGTGTGGAGAGAGAGAGAGAGAGTGATTTGCCTCATGAAACATAAATAATAATAATATTCTTCATAATAAAATATTCTACCTGAAGTTTGTTCCAAGAATCTTCCATAAATATATAAAACAAGATATATTATTATTATAATTATTATTTATTCATCATTCAATTATTCATACTACGTAATATATGCGCTAATTGGTCATTACCCAACTGTCAGGTGAGAACCATGGTTGCTAATTAGCTCAGGTGTGTCTGTATTAGTCATTTAGAATATGGTAATGATCTCCAGAAACATTTATGGAGTCAATAAATTACAATAACTATTTTTTTAATTTTTTTTTTTACAAATTTGTAGATTGATGTAGAATTTTGTCGATATTAACAGGTAAGTAATGAATATACTCACCTGGGCGACCTTACCTGTACTACAAGAACTTACTACAATTATTATCATTATTACATAGCTTTACCTGGAGTACAAAATCTCACTACACATTATTATTATTATTATTATTATTATTATATAGCTTTACCTGTACTAAATAACTCAGGATAATTACCTTACCTCTTAATTAGCTTTACCTGTATTTCAAGAGCTTAGAGGATAGTAATTAAGCTTTATATGGATCAGGATGAATAGTTTAGCTCAGATTTATAGCTGATTCTGTACTAAATACCTCAGGCTAATCATTTTAGCTCACCTATTTACCTGTGTGTGTGTGTGTGTGTGTGTGTGTGTTTACGTATTTTAGCTCACTTACATAGCTTCACGTGTACTTTATAGCTCAAGGTTTTGAATGTTGAATAGGATTTGTTAATGTTAAAATACAGGTAGGCAGGTAGAGTGAAGCAGCTAATGAGGGTTGTCACGGTCGACAAGTTCACCGCCGGAACTATCATGTTAGGACCGGCTTATTATGTACAATGACGCTCGGTGGCAGGCTGTAATTATAGTCAGTACATGATGGTTCTTATTAATGTGTTACTATTGTTGTTATTAGTGTTGTTATTGGTGTTATGATTGTTATTGTTATTGTTATTGTTGTGGTATTTGCTGTTGTTGTTGCTGTTGTTGTTGTTGCTTTTGTTATTGTTGTTATTGTTGTTATTATTATTATTATTATTATTATTATTATTATTATTATTAGTAGTAGTAGTAGTAGTAGTAGTAGTAGTAGTAGTAGTAGTAATGTTTATTGTATATAACGTTATCAAGTGTTTCGTTATCACTATCGTTATTACCACTGTTACAGGTACAGGTAAGTGACGTCTAATCACCTGCTGATATTTGCTATACATTGGTCGTTACACACACACACACACACGTACTAAATAAGGTCCTACATTGTAAAAAGCGAGTCTAAGGTCAAGGTAGAGTCATTCATTGTAAAACGCGAGTCCAGGGTCAAGGTAGAGTCATTCATTGTAAAACGCAAGTCCAAGGTCAAGGTAGAGTCATTCATTGTAAAACGCAAGTCCAAGGTCAAGGTAGAGTCATTCATTGTAAAACGCAAGTCCAAGGTCAAGGTAGAGTCATTCATTGTAAAACGCAAGTCCAAGGTCAAGGTAGAGTCATTCATTGTAAAACGCAAGTCCAAGGTCAAGGTAGAGTCATTCATTGTAAAACGCAAGTCCAAGGTCAAGGTAGAGTCATTCATTGTAAAACGCAAGTCCAAGGTCAAGGTAGAATCATTCATTGTGAAAAGTACGTCATACTTATTCAGAAATGCGTCACACATTCTCAGAGGTCCAGACGTAAAATTTTTCCTCCTTCTCACAGATGTTCAGTTAAACCTCACATACGTGGCCCCTAGTAACGTCGGAGTTAACGAATGACACAGATGTTAAAAATGAAGGGAAAAAAAAGAAACTTAATTTACGTATCTTAGAGAATTTAAATACAGGTAATGGATACAGTACAGGTAACCGAATTCAGTAAAGGTGTTCACACAATTAGTAACTAAAGGAACACCTGTATTTAGCACCTGGTATTTATTGTTAGTTATTACTTTGATGTGTATGTGGGTGTGTGTGTGTTTGTGTGTGTGTGTGTGTGTGTGTGTGTGTGTGTGTGTGTGTGTGTGTGAGTGTGTGTGTGTGTGTGTGTGTGTGTGTTAGGGACATATTATACGTGGGGTTAATCTTCACCACATTACTCCTCCCTGGCTCAACGTGTTGGTCATCTTGGCTGGCTGGCTGGCTGGCTGGCTGGCTGGCGCTGGCTGGCTGGCTGGCTGGCTGGCACTGGCTGTCTGTCTTTTCTTTTTCTTAATCTCTTTTCTTCTTGCTTAATCTTGTTTCATCTCTCTCTCTCTCTCTCTCTCTCTCTCTCTCTCTCTCTCTCTCTCTCTCTCTCTCTCTCTTATTCCTCTTCTTCTCGAACCTAATTATGGTTTTCCTCTTGTGTATTTCTCTTCTCTTATCTCCTTCTCTGCATGTCTTATTCCGTGTTCTCTCTCTCATTCTTTCTCTTTCTTTATCTCTTTTATTCTCCTTCTCTCTCTTTCATCATGTCTCTTTCTCTCTCCTTTATTCCATCTCTCCTTCTTTTCCTCCTTCTCTCCATTATCACCTCATTTTTCTTTTCTCTACACTTTCCTCTTCTCTTCCCTACTTCTCCTTACCATCTTTATCTTCCGTCTCTCACCACTATCATTATCTCTGTCTCTTGTCGTTTATCGGTATTTCTGTCTATATTGTTATCTGTCTCCCCTTATCGGGTATCTCTTCATCTCTATCTCTCTATCTCTCCTTAACATTGTCCTTAACTATAATCATCAGAGGATAAACTTCGATAAAGGTTTCAATTAACAACGTTGCATATTTAGCGATTTAAGTTGCAATTACCTTCTCAGTCAGTCAGTCAGTCAGTCAAAGTCATGACTGACGTATCTCAACATATGGAAGCGCAGATCTGATCGACATTGCGCCAACTGCGATGCACTAACACTTTCTTCCCCCAACTCAACCCTCTGAGAGACCGGCGCAGTTTGCATCAGTATTATAAATGCGTGAACTAGACAGTATAGCGCTGAGGTATATAACGTCCTCCCCCCCCTGCGCACCAAAACAGCGCATTCCATAACACAGTTTCCCCTGCGCAGTGTTACGATAACTAACAAAGACAAATTCTTCCTGCGCACCAAAGAAGTTTAACTAACAAAGTCTTGATTAACTGCGCACTACAGAAGCTCAGGATCATCATAGTATAGCTTGTTCTACGCAGTGCACAATGTACTAGCGCATTTCAATTATTTTTGCGCAACAAAGAAACCACAGTAAAATATAAGTCTTTCACTGCGCAGTTTTAGTAACGAAATTCCTATAGAATCGAGCCTTCACTGCGCATACAACAGCACACAATCTCCTCCTTCCGCGCACCACCACAGGGGCAGCAGCAGTAGTAGTAGCGGGGCGCCGTCTGCGGAACTGCGCCGAGCGACTGCGGCAACTAATGAGAGAGAGAAAAAATATTTTACGATTCACAAATTCACGGGTGTAAAAACCTTTGTGGGAGACTTGTTGGACCCACACCAGGCCGTACCGGGACCGTACCGGGACCGTACCGGGACCGTACCGGGGCTTCCTACCGTTCATTCTCCCGGTACTACTAATATGTGTGTATTGTTTGTGTGTATATCTTTATCCCGGTATATACGTACATGTGTGTATATTCCTCACGGTGCTGTTGTGTATATATATGTATTTTTGCAGAGTATGGTTGTGTTGTTCTTCCTCTACACGTCTCTCTCTCTCTCTCTCTCTCTCTCTCATACATATAATTATTTACTCACACAGGAGAGAGGGTATACATTTAGACTACACTACACACACACACACACACATTATAAGCTTCCTTCTGAAATGTATAAATACCAAGAATAGTTTTTTCTGTATGTATATCTGTCTATATGTATAACTATATGTAAAACTAAACATGACGTCAAAAAAAAATATCTTCTATACAGAATTGAACTCCTGGATTTACTATAATTGTGAAGGTAATAGAAAGACAAAGATAAATTAATAGATCTAAGAGAGTGAGTGAGTGAGTGAGTGAGTGAGTGAGTGAGTGAGTGAGTGAGTGAGTGAGTGAGTGAGTGAGTGAGTGAGTGAGTGAGTGAGTGAGTGAGTGAGTGAGGAGGAGTGAGTGAGATGACATTGAAAAACAGCTGACGGAGCAGGCGATGGAACGATGCCACATTCTCCTGACCCCACCTTCACCTCCTCCATCCACCCCCAGACCCATTCCCCACCCCATCCCTCTCTCATCTCCTTATATCCTCCGACCCCACCACCCTCCCCACCCACTCCTACATCCTCCGACCCCCACCTTCACCTCCTCATTCCCCCCTCCATCCTCTGACCCCACCTTCACCTCTCATCACCCACATCCTCCTGACCACCTTCACCCTCCTTGGCCCACTCCTTACATCCTGACCCCACCTCACCCCATCGGCACTCCTTACATCCTGACCCCACCTTCACCCTCCTACCCACCTCATCCTCCGACCCCACCTCAGCCCCCTCCTCATCTCCTTACATCCTCCGACCCCCACCTTCACACTTTCCTGTCAACTTTTAAAACAAGATTGAAAACAAAGCAGTTTTTTTTTTACGATTTAAACTATAATTTAGGATTAATGATCAGTGGGAATCTTAAACTAAGTCAACAATGTGTATTTGCTGGAAACAATGCTCACAAAGTACTTGGGTTCATCCAGAGGAGTGTTAGTTACAAGACTAGCGAGGTCATCCTAAAACTGTATCTTGCTCTTGTGAGACCACACCTGGATTACGCAGTTCAGTTCTGGTCACCGTACTACAGAATGGATATAGAATCCTTGGAAAGAATTCAGAGGAGAATGACAACGACTAATCCCGGGCATTAGGAACCTTGAGTACAGAGACAGGTTAAAGCATCTTAATTTGCACTCCCTCGAGAGACGTAGAGTGAGGGGCGACCTGATAGAGGTGTATAAGTGGAAGGCAGGGCTAAACAAAGGGGACATTACAAAGGTACTCAAACTATCCAACCAGGAGCGAACTCGTAACAATGGCTTTAAATTAGACAAATTTAGATTTAGGCGCGAGATAGGTAAACATTGGTTTGGAAATAGAGTAGTGGACGAATGGAACAAGTTACCAAGCATCATCATTAACTGGAATACGCTGGGTAGCTTCAAACATAGGTTGGATGGATATATGAGCGATAGGGGTTGGGTCTAAACAGGACTGCCGAGTATACGCTGCAGTTTCATCCATTCTTATGTTCTTAGTACATTAAATAAATACAAACACAAATAAAACAAACAGTAATCTTTTAGTTTATATACTAAAGATTCTTACGTGGAACCGATCATTCTCCCGCCAAATTCGGGTGAGTCGAGTGCTAATTCCAGCTCAACTTAACAGCTTTTTCCCCGCGTAATCTGCTGCAGGTGTGACAGTTTCTCCCGGAGCATCCAAAAATGTCGGATGTGTCTCCTAGTAACGGTAACAGTTAGTTAAGTACCATTGATATAGAAGAAATTACAGAAATATACATGTATTTGTCTGTACTGTAAACCTGTAGTAGTACTGGGTATTTTATGCTCTATTCACCTGCCTTTTATCTTCGTCTTGGCAGGTGAGAAAGACGGAGTGTGTGTGTGTGTGTGTGTGTGTGTGTGGTGAAACCTCGTTGTCGTCACCTTCGTTCATCATCATCATCATCATCATCATCATCATCATCATCATCATCATCATCATCATCATCATCATCATCATCATCATCATCCTACTTATCACCACCACCACCATTATAATCATTCACCTAATTTACACTTACCTCACACACACAACAACACAACACAACATACTGTACATACATACATACATACATACATACATACATACAGGTATTCATAAATGACCACAGTTTGTAATGACACACTACTGAGCAATCACCCACTGTTAAGACCTGCACCCTACCGCCTTCGCCAGCGCCTACCACTGGCATCACCTCCTCCAAATGATAGTCATACAACACTTACTCACTATCACACTGTTATCAAACGTCTGGCTGCTGTCTGTTGAATAATAATGAAGCCGTGTGCGTGTGTGTGTGTGTGTGTGTGTGTGTGTGTGTGTGTGTGTGTGTGTGTGTGTGTGTGTGTGTGTGTGTGTGTTAATGAATGAATATTGTCTCTCTCCATATATCTCTTTCCCTCTCTTCTCTATTTATCTCTCATTCTCTCTCTCTCTCCTCTCTCCTTTTCCCTTGCTTCTCTCCTCTTCCTCTTCCTTTCCTCCTATTCACTCCCCCAACATCCTCTCCCCTTTCTTCGTTCCTTACCTTCCTTCCCCTCCCTCTCCTTCCTTTTATGTTCCTTTCCATCCCTTTCTTTTTATCCTAACCTCCCTTTCCCCTCACTTTCTCTCTTTTCTTCCATCCCTTCCCCTTCACTTCCCCTTTCTTCTTCCTTACTCTTACTTCCTCTTCCTGTCACTCCTCTACCTTCCCCTCTACTCATCTTCTCTTCTCTCCCCCTCACTTCCCCTTCCTATCACTCTTATTCTCTCTCGTCCTCCTCTCTTATTTTCTATCCTCTTCCCTCCTATCTATCCCCCTCTTTCCTCGCTTCCTCTCCTTTCCCCCATCCCCCATCCTCCCCATCCCATCCCCTCCCTCTCAGCAATAAGTTACCTATTACCTGTTCATTACTCAGGTAGCCCAGGTAAGCAATGTAATGTTCGAAACGATTAGAACAGGTCTAGGCGGTGAGGGCGTAGCTTCACGGGGATTTCGAACAGGGGGGGGGTGAGATGAGGGGAAGGGGTGAGGGAGGGGGGAGGGGGTGAGGGGATATCAGTGGGATGGTGGTAGTTGTGGTGGAGGTAGTTGTAGGGGATGGTGGGTGGTGATGGTGGTATTTGTAATAGTAGTAGTTGTAGTAGTAGTAGTAGTAGTGTCAAAGGTTTAGATGGTAACTCCCTCTGGTTCTTTTAAAGATTACTATCAAGGTGGAATACTTTCGCTTTCACCAAGGATATTGAACAACATTATGGATAAGTTGCAACAAAAGATGTTTATTTACAGGTATTTACACTGATAATCGGCATAAAGGAAGTACAGACCAACATAAACATATGTAGTATGGAAGTGCTGGACTGCCGATCAGAACAACTGTCGGGAGTGTAGACACGAGATGTGAAGCGTGGAGGTCTTGTATATCAACACGGCACAGGTGAGAAATTGTCCTCAACAACTTCACAGGAGATCAAGTATCCTCCTTATCGACACAGGTACTTGATAATGGACCATGGAGGAACAACACAGAGGCTGGGGCTGACAGTGTCCTAACTGGCGTGCTGACAGTGTCCTAACTGGCGTGCTGACATACAAGTCTAGGTGTGCACAGTCCGAACTCCCCATGAGTAACAACACCTGCTTCAGATACAGAGAACAAACCCTGCGTGTGGTCAGGTAATTTGAACACCTGGGCCGTAGCAGGTAGGTTAATGAGCTGATGAAAACGATTATGTATATTGTATTGGAAGAACTGTGGGAGGGAGAGAGAGAGAGAGAGAGAGAGAGAGAGAGAGAGAGAGAGAGAGAGAGAGAGAGAGAGAGAGAGAGAGAGAGAGACCCAAGCTTTCAGTTGCTGGCATAAGTATGTTATGAGCGCCCTCACCAAAAAATCCACATTTCACTTCCCCACTCTCTTAACACCCCATCCCTGCTCCCACATTCCCTACCTCCCATTCCCCAACACCCCACCCCACTTCACCCCTAACACCCTCACCTACCTCCCAACACCCTCCCTATTCAACCTGCACTCTACCTCCAACACCTCACCATTCCTCCAACCCCCACCTCTCACCTCAGCCTCCAAATAACCTGTAATTTCATCTCAACACCTCATCAACCCCACCCCTACCTCCTCCGAATAACCCACACTCTACCTCCAACACCTCCTCATTCCAATAACCTGCACCCCACCACCTAACACCTCCTCATTCTCCAACCCGGCACTTCACCTAACACCTCACCTCTACCTCCAACACCTCTCATTCTCCAACAACCACCTCTTTCATTCTCCCAACAACCGGCACCCCCACCCTCCAACACCCCCACCCCCCACCTCCAACACCTCTCCCCATCCCTCCAACAAACCTGGCACCCCCACCTCCAACACCTCCCCACCCTCCAACAACTGGCACCACTCTCCACACCCTCCCTCATTCCAACAACCTGGTGTCACCTAACACTTCTCCCCATTCCTCCATCAACCTGAGACCCTCACTCTCCACCACCCTCACATCCTCACTTCTCCACCACCCCTCCCCCATTCCTCCAGCAACCCGGCACCCCCCATTCCTCCAACAACTGGCACCTCACCTCTAACACTTCTCCTCACTTCTCCAACATTCACCTCCCCCACTCCTCC
Organism: Homarus americanus; assembly: GCF_018991925.1. Taxonomy (NCBI): domain Eukaryota; kingdom Metazoa; phylum Arthropoda; class Malacostraca; order Decapoda; family Nephropidae; genus Homarus; species Homarus americanus. The sequence goes on along the minus strand of NW_024716620.1, from coordinate 494,473 downwards.
AACACCTCATTCTCCCCTTGCATTCTCCAAGATCTCACTCCCCACATCTAACACTTCATCCCCACCCTCCAACACCCTCCCCGGCCTCCAACAACCCGGCACCTCCCTCATTCCTCCAACAACCCGGCACCTCCCTCACTCCTCCAACACCCCCCTCACCTCCCTCACTCCTCCAACACCCCCCTCACCTCCCTCACTCCTCCAACACCCCTAGCTCCTTGCCTGACATAGTAAGAGTGTCATGCATGAGCAACCACTGAGGACTGCTTCGAGGAAATGTCTCACCAGGATGTTGATAGCTTGCTTAATACTATAGGCTCGATCTGTTTACTTAGTGTGTGTGTGTGTGTGTGTGTGTGTGTGTGTGTGTGTGTGTGTGTGTGTATGTGTATTCTAAAAACAAAAAGAGTCAGCCGGTAGTTTATGCAGCAGTGTCGCCATCCAGGTAGGTAAATCATAACAGTTTACACAACACAGTGACAAACACAACCGTTTCCATATAATTAACTTGTAACAGGTAAAAATGCCGGGACTCGTGGAAGCATTTCAATGAGTTACTGTGTTAAATTATTTACAGGAGTCGGTACAAAAATTCACCTAAAGTTGTTGTTATTAGGTAAATATTTTTTTGGTTTATGTTTTGTTGTTTTGAGGTAAATTAGTTTGTCTCTGTTAATCAAGTAATTATTATTTATCTTTTTTTCTTGTTAAGTGACTGAGCGTTTGTTTTTTTTGTAATGTTATTATTTTAAGGTGAAGTCAGTTTCTTTATTAATCAAATATGTACTAAACTAATCGTCTTTAATTAACAATTATGTGCAAGCAACATGTGTTAAATTAGCTGTCATTATCATCAACCAAACATGTGTTACGACTCGACGTTTTCTTAGAATATAATTAAGTACATCGTCCATAATGCTACTAATTATTCACCATCGTGTAAGTGTTCAACCCGCCTCAGTTTCTTGCCATACTGTATTTTAAATATTATACAAATTTATTATGAGTTGGTGTATATTTCTGTAACTTATCTTCATCTCTTATGTGGGTGTAGCAGTGTGTATAGTTGTATATAAATTTACACCACATACAGAGGCCCGGGGAGGGGGAGGGAGTAGGGGAAAGGGTGAGGGAGTAGGGGAGAGGGGTTAGCAGGGGAGGAGAAGTGAGAGGAGGTGATGGGTCAACAGGTGAGGGGAGAGAGGAGAGTGAGGGCTGATGGGTCATAGATGAGGGGTGAGAGGAGAGGAGGGGTGATGGGTCATAGATGAGGGGTGAGAGAGAGGAGGGAGGGTTGATGGGTCATAGATGAGGGGTGAGAGGAGAGGGAGGGGTGATGGGTTATAGGTGAGGGGTGAGAGGAGAGGGAGAGGAATTGAATTTTTTAATTTTGCCACTTACAGTGGCTAGTTTATTGTGCACCCCATATTCATCCTGTGGGCTGTAGCCCAAAAGGATTACAGAGTAGAGTTCACAAAGGGTCAGTATAACTAACCCCAGTGGTCAGGATATTATGGTACAGAGTATTTCATACACATTGTTTAGTTCTGTACACAGTGGATGACTTATTAACAACTGCCTGAGTGTGAGGCAGTGTGTCTGGCCGCACACTTAGTTAGTCACATTTACGTGAGAGGTATTCAAGCACATTGTGTGTTTGGTTCTATACATGGGACCTGATATAGCTACTGAGTGTAAAAAAGTGGATACAATCTTAATATGTCGGCTATCTTGCCACTAGGGATAAAGGGTTGTGCTGTTTTACACACTGTGTTTGACTGTTGTAAAAAAAAAATCCCGTTTTCGGTTTTCACTGATTAATTATCGTATCTGATATTGTATTTGAGAACTGTATGTGTAAGTTTCCTGCCATGATAAACTGTCTTGTGAGCGGACTTGGTCGGCATGGGACCATCAGAGCAGTAGAGGGGCAGAGTAGCCGGAGCCTCGAGGGCAAACAGAACGTCGGTGTCGGTCGAGTAAGGACTGTACTCGCCCTCGCCCTCGCCAAAAGGTTTAGAGTAATGGCGAGTACAAATGGCGAGTACAAATGGCGAGTACAAACCAGATAAGTTTTTTTTGTTTTGTTTTTGCTATGTTATAAGATGTTAGTGTTTTTAATTGTTGTTAAAAGGGCACATAAGTGAACAATATAAGTTGCCTCTTGACAATATCAAATGCAGCTTTAGGTCAAGAAATGTGGTGTATCTGTGACTTTCATCATCATGTACAGTTAAGAGCGTAGTGGTGCAATTATGTACACCTTTACCATGAGATGAGTGACGACATTTATGTTAGGAGACAGGTGTTCTTTGAGGAAGGAGGGTGAGGGGTGAGGAAGGATGGGTGGGAGGGGTGAGGAAGGTGGGGTGAGGGGTGAGGGGTGAGGGTGAGGAAGGATGGGTGAGGGGTGAGGGAAAAAGAAGGGTGAAAGTGAGGGAAGGAGGGGTGAGGGGTGAGGAAGGAGGGGTGAGGGGTGAGGAAAGAGGGGTGTGAGGGGTGAGGAAAGAGGGGTGAGGGGTGAAGGAGGGGTGAGGAAAGAGGGTGAGGGGTGAGGTAGTAGGGGTGAGGGGTGAGGAAAGAGGGGTGAGGGGTGAGGGGTAGTAGGGGGAGGAAAGTGGGGTGAGGTGAGGTAGTAGGGTGAGGGGTGAGCGAGCAAGGAGGGGCAAAGCTTTTGTAGTGTGTCTCCCATCTTCCTCCTCCTGGTAGTACCCACTCTCTCTCACAATCTACACACCCACCCACACGTCCTCTCTCTCACACCCACACCCACCCACACGTCCTCTCTCATACCCACACCCACCCACACGTCCTCTCACACCCACACCCACCCACACGTCCTCTCTCTCACCCCCCACACCCGCCCACACGCCCCTCTTTCACACCCACACCCATCCACACGTCCTCTCTCACACCCACACCCACCCACACGTCCTCTCTCACCCCCACACCCGCCCACACGTCCTCTCGCTACCCACACCCACCCACACGTCCTCTCTCACCCCCACACCCGCCCACACGCCCTCTCTCACACCCACACCCATCCACACGTCCTCTCACACCCACACCCACCCACACGTCCTCTCTCACACCCACACCCGCCCACACGCCCTCTCTCACACAACCAGACTCCTTCTCTCATTCCTTCACGCCCATATCTGTTCCTAGCCACCAAGAGTTATTTATTCTCATCGTAACCAGTAACACGTGTTTAACATTCATTGATAAAAAAAAAAACTATTATATACACTTCTGTCAGTCGTAAACCTGGACACGTGCTTAACACCCTCATTGACAACAAGAGAACTTCAACACCATCATCTCTTCATTATTATAGACAGACGATAACACCTAACACGTACACACCACCGCTTTGTTTATGATATCACTCGTATACAATCAGCTGATATCTACGGTGTCAACATTACCACGTGGTTTAGGCGTCACTTGGTGGAGAAAATCTCTTTTATTAGGTTTATATCTGATAAACACAATCATAAAAAAAAAAGTCATTATCGACTTAGGATGTGATTTCTCTTACTACACTGCAATTACTTCGTCGTAAAAAGAAAAAAAAAACTGGCAAGTCGTTGTTGATTTTTCATTCATAAGAATTACTTCCACGTGTTCAGCTTTCATTCATTAGATTATACACGCCATCACTTTATTCCATTGCCAGGTTATAAACAGTAATACGTCTCCGCCGTTGTTGCTTTCATTCATAAGATTACAACTAATTCAGCTACTACTACTACTACTATTATTATTATATTTTTAACTACTACTATTATTATTGCTATTACTGCTATTACTATTACTACTACTACTTTTACTATACTATTTATATCATTATTACTACTACTACTACTACTAATGTTACTACTACTGCTATTATTATTTCTGCTATTGCTATTACTATAACTTTTATAATTATTACAACGGCTACTACTACTACTACTACTACTACTACTACTACTACTACTACTACTACTACTACCAAACACTTGAGAGTCACTTAAGGTTAACGCTTGACACCGGTGAATACAAGCACTTCATTCATAGCTCAAATATCTCTCACTCACAAGACATTACACACACGTAAACATTAACACGTGTTGGGTCAGCCATTGATAAAACTAGTAAGATCAGCTGACACCTCGTAAAGCACACACACACACACACACACACACACACACACACACACACACACACACACACACACTGATGTCAATAAATTTATATCGTCTTTCCGATTAGGTTTATTCTTATTATTATTTCCTTGACATATTTATTATTCGTTTGTCATTTCCCTAATTTACTATAATAATATTCGTGTGATGAAGTGGTTGAAGGTTGTCTTACTATGGTGGAAAATCCTTCTTACGTTTTGCCTTATGCTTGTGTTTATCCATTTTCTCTTTTATGTCTAAGTTTTATCAAGTTTTCCTCCTATTTCTAGTTGTCGTTTTGTGT
>NW_024716620.1:462500-485000 GCF_018991925.1 Homarus americanus | reverse complement strand
GAGAGAGAGAGAGGGAGGTATAGATGGCCCTGAGACAGACAGAGAGAGATATAGGGGCCCTGAGAGAGTCCTGAACTGATGGAGTTAAAGGAGATCTAAATAAAAGTCCTTCAACTCCTGGAACGATATGTATAGGTAGTCCACCATGATGTCGTGATGCCTCTTAGTTTAAATGACGTCCTTCGGTATTTATCTGATATTTCTTTATCTTGATGTCAGCACGGTATATATGATGTCATGTTATACCGACGTCAGCCAACAACAAACAAAGTCAACGACATTATACTGACGTCACATTATTTTTCAACATCAACATACGGAAACATCTTCAGGTCGACATAACATCATCTGACATCATTGTGTGGACACCGACTCGGATTATCTTGTATAGCGATTGTGAACGACCTAGACTCGACCACATGATAATATTGATGGAATAATTCTTGTGTTTGTGTTTTTCTTAACTTCTACATAAATCATTGTTTCCTTTCACTTATCTCTAACATTATTATCATTTCCATGCACCGATTCTTCTATTTTTTATTATATATAAATATTCCCGTAATTCGTATCGATATTTATTACATATATATTGTAGTCTGAATCAATATATATTTAATTTATCTATTAATCCATTTAAGACCACAATATATGTACACACCTGTTGAGAAGTACACACCTGTGGAGAATTACACACCTGTTGTCTGTTGCTGACGTGAACATAACTCTTCCATCACATCTGTCACCTGAACGCCTGTATACCTCTGTTATCATCCTCTTACAGTGACTAAACTATTAAGTATTTCTTACCAGGTGGTGACATTATCATACAGATGGTGACAGTATCATACAGGTGGTGACAGTATCATACAGGTGGTGACAGTATCATACAGGTGGTGACATTATCATACAGATGGTGACAGTATCATACAGGTGGTGACAGTATCATACAGGTGGTGACAGTATCATACAGGTGGTGACATTATCATACAGATGGTGACAGTATCATACAGGTGGTGACAGTATCATACAGATGGTGACAGTATCATACAGGTGGTGACAGTATCATACAGGTGGTGACAGTATCCATACAGGTGGTGACAGTATCATACAGGTGGTGACAGTATCATACAGGTGGTGACAGTATCATACAGGTGGTGACAGTATCATACAGGTGGTGACAGTATCATACAGGTGGTGACAGTATCTACAGGTGGTGACAGTATCATACAGGTGGTGACAGTATCATACAGGTGGTGACAGTATCATACAGGTGGTGACAGTATCATACAGGTGGTGACAGTATCATACAGGTGGTGACAGTATCATACAGGTGGTGACAGTATCATAATGGTGACAGTATCATACAGGTGGTGACAGTATCATACAGGTGGTGACAGTATCATACAGGTGGTGACAGTATCATACAGGTGGTGACAGTATCATACAGGTGGTGACAGTATCATACAGGTGGTGACAGTATCATACAGGTGGTGACAGTATCATACAGGTGGTGACAGTATCATACAGGTGGTGACAGTATCATACAGGTGGTGACAGTATCATACAGGTGGTGACAGTATCATACAGGTGGTGACAGTATCATACAGGTGGTGACAGTATCATACAGGTGGTGACAGTATCATACAGGTGGTGACAGTATCATACAGGTGGTGACAGTATCATACAGGTGGTGACAGTATCATACAGGTGGTGACAGTATCATACAGGTGGTGACAGTATCATACAGGTGGTGACAGTATCATACAGGTGGTGACAGTATCATACAGGTGGTGACAGTATCATACAGGTGGTGACAGTATCATACAGGTGGTGACAGTATCATACAGGTGGTGACAGTATCATACAGGTGGTGACAGTATCATACAGGTGGTGACAGTATCATACAGGTGGTGACAGTATCATACAGGTGGTGACAGTATCATACAGGTGGTGACAGTATCATACAGGTGGTGACAGTATCATACAGGTGGTGACAGTATCATACAGGTGGTGACAGTATCATACAGGTGGTGACAGTATCATACAGGTGGTGACAGTATCATACAGGTGGTGACAGTATCATATAGGTGGTGACAGTATCATACAGGTGGTGACAGTATCATACAGGTGGTGACAGTATCATACAGGTGGTGACAGTATCATACAGGTGGTGCAGTATCATACAGATGGTGACAGTATCATACAGGTGGTGACAGTATCATACAGGTGGTGACAGTATCATACAGGTGGTGACAGTATCATACAGGTGGTGCTGTAACCTAGATGTGATAGTACAGACACACATACAACAGTCACATGTAAGTACAGTACAGGTATGTGTGTGTGTGTGTGTGTGTGTGTGTGTGTGTGTGTGTGTGTGTGTGTGTGTGTGTGTGTGGATGGATGACGTAACGTGTTGTTGTGACAGTCAAGTTGTGTGAGATGGTTTGCTTTATTTTCGTATTATTCTTATTGTTGTTGTTGTTGTTGATGTTTTTGTTGTTGTTAATGTTGTTGTTGTTGTTTTTGTTGTTGTTAATGTTGTTGTTGTTGATGTTTTTGTTGTTGTTGTTGTTGTCCCTCACCTTCGTCTACCTGTTCTTCATTAGTGTATGACTTAATTCCCGCCTTTCCTTGTACTTTACCATTATGAGTTAGGTTGGGTGTGGGGTGTAGGGTGTAGGGTGTAGGGTGTAGGGTGTAGGGTGTGGGGTGTAGGGTGTAGGGTGTAGGGTGTAGGGTGTAGGGTGTAGGGTGTAGGGTGTGGGGTGTGGGGTGTGTGGGTGTAGGGTGTAGGTGTAAGGTGTAGGGTGTAGGGTGTGGGGTGTAGGGTGTAGGATGTAAGGTGTAGGGTGTAGGGTGTAGGGAGTGGGTCGTAGGGTGTAGTATGGTGTATCGGCTGAGAGAAACGCGGTCAGGCAGGCATCCAGGTCCTTTGCTAAACATAGAAATCCACTTAGCTCTGTGGGAGAATTCTCAGACCACCACCATTACCACGACTACCACGACTACCACGACTACCACGACTACTATTTTTTTTAAATGGTCTCCAGCCTCCCCCAAATAACCACACCTTCCCCGCCATATTATTACCTTAAAGTTAATACTACTACTACTACTACTACTACTACTACCCTTACCATCCACTCCCACCACTAGCCAAACATATCTCACTCAATAACCGAGTTTCACTTTTACAAGGAACGGGACAAATAGCTTCGAAGACACGATAAGAACTAAAAAGCGAACCATTGAGACGGTATATACAATTCTGAAGCTTCGAAGACGTATAGGAGACCCAGAGTGACTCATTTAGACTACATATATAACTAGGAGAGTTGAGGGAGAGGCGATCAGTATAGCATTAGACCTCTGCTGGGGAGCTCTTCAGATGGGTCGTTGATGAGGTAAATTGTGTGGTGTGGTGTGGTGTGGTGTGGTCTATGGTGTGGTGTGGTGGTGGTGTGGTGTTGTATTGTGTTAAGAGTAAGTATAGAGAATGTATATAGGATTATGTTTAGATTTTCATAAGATAATAGTTGGTGATTCTTGTAGGTTTAGTTTGCCTTTGAATCCATCTACTGTACATTTACGTAATATCTTTATTGTTTATATTCTAAAATCTACAGATATACAGTACATGTATTCAGATGTAGATATATATATACTCGTATCCATATGTGTAGGTATGAATGAATTTATGTATACAATCTACATATGTACCTACGAACTTTTCTACATATGAGAGTTATGGTATATATGTGTTTTATATTTAGGTACGAAAGAGTGTATGTATGTATGTATGTATGTATGTATGTATGTATGTATGTATGTATGTATGTATGTAGGCTATGTATGTATGTATGTATGTATGTATGTATGTATGTATGTATGTATGTATGTATGTATGTTTACAGACAACATGGCGGTAGATATCATTATTTTGCTGTACAATAATGAGGTGAACAATTGTCTTAAGATGTGACAATGACAGAGCAGGAACAGGGGGGGGGGAGGGGGGCGGTACAGGGTTACTAGGAGAGGAAGAGAAGGAGGAAGAGGAAGAAGAACAAGAGGAGGAGAAGGAGAGAGGTTAGAGGGCGTCAGGTTGAAGGAAGGAAGGAAGGCAGGGAGACAGAAACACACTCACACACATACACTAGGTGGCGGCTTTCTTATATGACGTGACTGCCAATACTGTGCGTGTCAGGGACCACTCGTAAAGCCCCACACTTCGTGACACACACACCGCTTCTCTATCTGTTCAATGGACCACACAGATTTCTTGCATTTATACCACACTACGTCCCACTTACACACACCTATACCTACAAACACACACACACACACACACACACACACACACACACATAATACCATCCCAACTCTTCTAAACAAAACCCAGCCATCCACCCAACCACCCAGCCACTCAACCACCCACACAGCCACCCACCCACCAACCCACCCACCCAGCAAACCACCCACCTAGCCGCCCACAGCCTCAAAACGAAAGCTATGGAACCCTCTTTCACACATGGGCGTCTGAAGAAAGCCCCACCTGTTACTCTTAATTAACTAATAGTGTGATTTTTTTACCTGAAGGAGTTAAAGGAAGCCGGGAGGTACAGGAAGACATTACTGTGTGGGTTTCCTGGATGTAATTTTCTTTCTATGAGTGACGTGGAGGAGGAGAAGGAGGAGGAGGAAGAGGGGGGAGACAGAGAAGGAAGATCAAGAAGAAGACCACAAGGAAGAGGAAGATCAGGAGGACTTGAAGAAGGATGATGGGTAGGAGAAGGAAGAAGACACAGAAGGAGGTAGAGAAGGATGTGGAGATATAAGGTCAAGTAAAGATAGGGGTCTGACGTTCTCCAACTACCTTCGTGCTTTACAAAGGACCCGTCTGGCAGGATTCGTGAGAGAGCTTCAACATTTCAGAAGCCACACAAGGCACCGCCAGTGATACCAAAATGACTTGAGAAGATGCCACCTACCTCAAAAAAAAATCCCCTTAAACACCCCCTCCCCCCTCCTCCCCCTCCTCCCCCTCCCCCTTCCCCTGACACACACACACACACACACACACATACTGTACAAACATGGTAGGGTTATCGTTGTTAGTGTGGTGTGTCATATGCCAGGGATAGTGCTGACGGAGGTAGTGAAGAAGGTTGTATAGGGTCAGGAGTGATATTGGGAAAGGGTCAAGGGTCAACTCATTATTGTCATGGGTTATAATGTGACGAATGTGTGTAGGGGGGGTGGGGGGGGGTGTTGTTGTTGTTGTTGTTGTTGTTATTAGTAATTATTATTATTATTATTATTATTATTATTATTATTATTATTATTATTATTATTATTATTATTATTATTATTATTATTATTATTATTACTATTATTATTATTATTATTATTATTAGTAGTAGTAGTAGTAGTAGTAGTGGTAGTAGTAGTAGTAGTAATAGTAGTAGTAGTAGTAGTAGCAAATAATTTACTGTTTACATTTCGTTAGCCAACAGTTGCTAATTCTTATTCTTTATCAATTTTCTTCTCACCTCATTTATTTTCTCTACTTTGTACCTGTGTTTCTGTTACCCAGTATGACTACCGTTATTAGTACAGCTCCTGTTAGCACCTGTTGTTACCGTTGTCTGCGCGTTGGTGTGTGTGTGTGTGTGTATGTGTGTGTGTGTGTGTGTGTGTGTGTGTGTGTGTGTGTGTGTGTGTGTGTGTGTGTGTGTGTGAATGCCAATGTTTTATCGGTATGATGATGTGTTTTGGTGTTTTTTATATATGAGGATGTTTTTGTCGCTATTTTTTTTGTTGAAGAGGATGTGTTTTCTTCTGTGTTTTTTTGTGTTTGGAATTTTTTTGGCTGTTCTATGCTGCTTTATGATGTGTTTTTGGGGGCTGTTTTATTATGTTTATTAATGTTTGTGGTAATAAATCGTAAAGATATTATTTAATAAGCATTTTAAACACACGAATAATATTTCACGAATGATTTTCAAAGCTAAAAAGATTTAACATATTTTATTCAGTTATTTTAGGTGTTTTATTATCAAATGAAAAATAATGAGTAAAAAAAAACATACAATATACAATACAAAAAAATACAGTACTGTAATAGACAATGTAATACAGTATTGCAATAGAAGTGTTATGTAATATAATTCATTTTAGTGATAATTACTTAATGAAGACATATTTCCAAAAGGTAATTACAGGTGAGTAAGACAGGTATGTGGTAATTAATATCGGAAGTGAAGGTAGGACAAAAAAAGATTCACTGTCTTATAAGTTACTTTGTGTTTGTTTGTTTGTCTGTTTGTTTGTCTGTTTGTTTGTTTGTTTGTTTGTTTGTTTGTTTGTTTGTTTGTTTGTTTGTTTGTTTGTTTATAATTAGTAGTAATTATTTAATCAAGATGATGTTTGAAAGATGTACTGTACTGTTTCTCCCTTCTTCCCCTCGACCTCTCCTCTCCTCTCCTCTCCTCTCCTCTCCTCTCCCTCTTCCCTCTCGACCTCTCTTCCCTCTCCTCCCCTCTCGACCTCCCCCTCTGGCCTCCAGCTGGGCCTAAGGAGGTCCCCCGAGCCTCGTAACATTTATGGTCTGGTGGCCTCCACGAGGAGGAGGAGGAGGGATGAGGAGGAGATCGAGGAAGAGAAGGAATGAAGAGGAGGAAGAAGAAGGAGGAAGTGAAGGAATGAGGAGTGAGGAGGAGGGATGGGAAGAGAGGAGGAAAAGAAGAAGGAAGGGATTAAGAAGAGAGAGGGATAACGAGAAGGAGGACGAAGATAAGGGATGAAGAGGGAAAGAGGAAGAGGAGGAGGAAGAGGAGGAGGAGTAAGAGGAGGAGGAGGAATAGGAGGAGGAGGAGGAGGAGGAGGAGGAGGAAGAGGTAATAGTTGTATGTACCTCATCCTCGACTCGCTACTACTTGGTCTATGACTCTCCAGCCATCTCCTCCTTGAGCACCTAACCTAACCGAATCTAACTTAACCTAACCACCTAACCTCATTAAACCTTGAATCTTAATTATTCTCTCTCTCTCTCTCTCTCTCTCTCTCTCTCTCTCTCTCTCTCTCGTATCGTCCTCAAAGGGTTGAAATTCACCTACGATAATTACCATCACATTTATAGTGTTGTTATTGTTATCATTTTTTGTTGTTGTTGTTGCTGTATTTGTTGTTGTTGTTTTCATTGTTGTTTCAGGTACTTTGACTGATGTGAGATATGAAGCACCCTTTACTAATTACTTACAGGTAAAGGTAAAATATTAATATCAGTATTCAAGGTGGGATGAACGTGTGTGTGTGTGTGTGTGTGTGTGTGTGTGTGTGTGTGTGTGTGTGTGTGTGTGTGTGTGTGTGTGTGTGTGTGTGTGTTAATCAATTTTAATTTTGCCACGTACAGTGGCTAGTTTATTGTGCACCCCATATTCATCCTGTGGGCTGTAGCCCAAAAGGATTACAGAGTAGAGTTCACAAAGGGTCAGTATAACTAACCCCAGTGGTCAGGATATTATGGTACAGAGTATTTCATACACATTGTTTAGTTCTGTACACAGTGGATGACTTATTAACAACTGCCTGAGTGTGAGGCAGTGTGTCTGGCCGCACACTTAGTTATTCACATTTACGTGAGAGGTATTCAAGCACATTGTGTGTTTGGTTCTATACATGGGACCTGATATAGCTACTGAGTGTAAAAAAGTGGATACAATCTTAATATGTCGGCTATCTTGCCATTAGAGATAAAGTGTCGTGCCATTTCACACACAGTCTGCTTGGACCTGTCCCTGAAAGGTTCAATCTTCACACAGTCAAGGACGTAGTGTTGGAGTGTGTGGCCATATGTCTGGCCACACACTTTACATTTGGTTTTGTTCACATCTGCTTGAGGGACATACTGCCAGAGGTACTTATATCCTAACCTTAGTCTAGCGGTTACAACATCTTGTCATCTAGTGATCTTGTTACTTGCTCCATATGCATGTTTCACTTGATACATCTCATCATGGTAAACAATGGATCGACTAGTGCCTGCTTACACTTGTCTGCTTGTGTTAAATTCATCAATAAGTTCCGAGTAATGCAGTTATCTTAGTGGTTAAGGAGGTCAGAGAATGGGTCAAGTCAAGGTTAAGTTAGGTTGTATTAGGTTAGGGTATTTTAGGTTAGGCTGGGGTAGGTTAGGTTAGGTTAGGTTAGGTTAGGTTAGGCTGGGGTAGGTTAGGTTAGGTAAGTGCTCGGCTGACAAAAAGCTGCCAAATTACCACGAACAATATTATGATTCTAGTGAGTTATAATGAGCCCTCGGTACTACACGTCACCTAACGCATGTCAATGAGAGCTGTATATGCAAAATCACGCATCTTACGCTATTAACCTCATGAACTATGGCAGAATAAGAGGGAGGGGCGGGGGGGGTGGAGAATGAGGGATGAGGATGGGGGGGTTAAGAGGACGATAGGGGGGCGAATTGGGGGTGAAGACGAGGGGCGGATTGGGGGTGGGGACGAGGGGTTGGGGGTTTGGAGGGGTGGAAGAGAGCAGCATGTAGCCCACTTAAGGCTCCCAAGGGTGACGTTCATTGGTTTAGCGTCTTAACCTGCTTGACTTACTGCCTTACAATTATCTGGCCGCAGGAGTGTGATTGTCGGGAGTAAGAGGTCCTGCTGAGGGAGCTCCTACGCCTCCTCCCTCAACCCCCTCCACCTCCTCTAGTTGTTCCAATAGTTGGTGTTGTTGTTCTTGTTCTTGTTCTTGTTGTTGTTGTTGTTGTTGTTGTTGTTGTTCTTGTTCTTCTTCTTCTTCCCTGTTCTTATTCTTCTTCTTCCTTGTTCTTGTTCTTCTTCTTTCTTCTTCTTATATTCTTCTTCCTTGTTCTTGTTCTTCTTCTTCCTTGTTCTTGTTCTTCTTCTTCCTTGTTCTTCTTCTTCTTCCTTGTTCTTATTCTTTTTCTTCCTTGTTCTTATTCTTCTTCTTCCTTGTTCTTGTTCTTCTTCTTGCCAACCTAATCATCAGATCATCCACATTTTCTCTTAATAATAAAACCAACTACCCAACTAACACACTTACGTCACGACAACAAAAATGGCAACTATATTACACTGAGACTCGACTGTAAATAAACACTAAGGAGAAAAACAAAAGAAAAACAAAAATATTACGGTAAGAATGTTAAAGAATCCGTATTTTGTGAGTGTGTTTCCGCCCTCGTTCGTGTAAGGGAAGATCTTGTTGCGGATTTATTGAATGGCGTCGGGGAGTACACAAAAGACCCTCTTGCTTTTACTTTTTGTTTTATTTTTTTATTTGTATTTCTCTCTTTCTGGTGGGTAGAGAGAAGGAGGAGGAAGAGAGGATGGGGGTGAGAAAGGAGAGGGTGTGGGAGGAAGGGGGAGGGAGGGAATGGGGATTATGGAGGAAGAGAAGGAAAGGGTGTGGTCGGAAGAGGAGGGGAGGGGTGACGAGGAGGAAGATGGTGATGGGAAAGAAAAGAAGAGTGGATGAAGTGATATAGAAGGAGGGAGGGGAGGGGGAAGAAGAGGGAGGGAGGGACTGAGCCTATGATGGGCCATTGTCTCTCTGGTAGTAATCACTGAGAGAGAGAAAGAGAGAGAGGTCAAGAACAAGGAGTGACTTAGATCAAAGGAGGAAAGAAGAAACTAACAAAAAGATAGTGCCATAGGTGTAGCAGTACACACGGGGTTCAAAGTGGGGCACTGTAGCCTCATGGGGACTAAGGAATCAATCGGTGCCACAGGTCAAGAGGGAAAGTCTCGTTGAATGAAAGTAAGATAGAAAGAAAAGGAAAGTTAACGTTGACTAAGAAGAAAGTGTAAAGGTGAGGAAGGGAGATGGAATGGAAGCCAGGAAGGGGTGCCAGGAGGGGGTGCCTAGGAGGAGGTGTTAGGAGGGGTGCTAGGAGGGGGTGCCAGGGAGGAGGTGCCAAAGAGAGGGTGCCTGGGAGGAGTCTAAAGGTGCCAGGATGAAATAAAGGAAAGTGGATGGGCCCATAGATCAAAGGGTACAGAGTCTCTAGGGGAAGAAGAAGAAGAAGAAGAAGAAGAAGAAGAAGAAGAAGAAGAAGAAGAAGAAGAAGAAGAAGAAGAAGAAGAAGAAGAAGAAAGAAGAAGAAGAAGAAGAAGACTCATAGACAAAGTTAGGTATTTTATCAAGCGGAAGGTAATGCCCCGTGAGGTAATGGGATTATTGTGATGAACCTGCAGGGTGCCTTTGTGTGTATGTGTGTATGTTTTGTGTATCTCTGTGTATGTTTGTGTGTATTTGTGTGTGTTTTTTGTGTGTATGTGTGTATATTTTGTGTGTATATCTGTGTGTATGTGTGTGTATGTTTTGTGTGTATGTTTCTATGTTTTGTGTGTGCATGTATGTGTATATGCTTTATATGTATGTGCGTATGTACGTTTTGTGTGTATGTATATGTGTATATTTTGTGTGTATGTGTGTGTGTGTATGTGTAGTAGTAGTTCAAGAAAGGGGCTTGTATGCATGAGGCATGATGAAGTAAGGGATCTCACAGCAAATATGTTGAAGGAAATCTGTCATGATGTCAGGGTAGAATCGACACTCCTTCCACTGGACGGTGAGAATCTCCATCACAGGACTTCAAACACATCCAACGAAGCCCGTGTTGACGTCAGTGCTCGAGGATTCTGGACGTGGGAGCAGCGAGCCTTCTTTGACATAAGGATTTTCGATTCCATGGCCGCATGTCACCGTAACCTAGCTCTCGATGCTGCACGCAGGAGGAACGAGAACGACAAGAGAAGGGCATATGGGGAGAGAATTCTGAACGGTGATCAAGGCAGCTTCACTCCAGTGTTCACAACCTCTGATGGGATGGGACCAAGTTCAAGATGCTTTTGCCAGACTGGCCGAGGTTTTATCTGAACGGAAGCAGCAGCCCAGAAGTTACGTTACAGCCTGGTTGAGATGTCGACTGTCCTTCTCTCTCCTTAGGTCGGCTTTGCTCTGCCTCAGGGGAACGAGAGCATCGGCCCCCAAAGCCGAGAACAGTTGCAGATATTGACTATGAGGCTACAGTCACTGAATGCCGCATAGATCTGCGGCTCAACTAACTCAACACAGATAGGATAGCTACTTATGTATTAGGTTATTTAATTTTAAGGTAATAAAATGGCGGCGAAAGTGTGGCTATAAGGGGAGGATGGAGGCCATAAGTAAAGAAAAAAAAAGTAGTAGTAGTAATTAAGCCGCACTCAAATAAGGACTAATGCTGACGTAGAATTGCAGGGTTTGTGTGAAATCTTTGTCTGTCTGTCTGTCTTTGCGTGCTTGTGTGTGACTATGTGTTCCATTGTATGACTGTCTGTGCTTGCTTGTTTCTGTCAGTCTACATGCTTGTGTGTCTGTCTATCTGTGTGTGTGTGTGTGTGTGTATGTCTCTGCCGTTTTGTCTCTCATTCATTCACCCACACACTCTCTCTCTCTCTCTCTCTCTCTCTCTCTCTCTCTCACCTCGGCAGGTAGACCCACACGAGTTTAATCCTTTGAAATTGTTTTATCCAAAAATATAATCCTTTCATAGTGGAAGCGATAGCGTGTTACTGTCCAGAGCTCTATATTAGTCTATCACAGCTCTATATCACTCTATCACAGCTCTATATCACTCTATCACAGCTCTATATCACTCTATCACAGCTCTATATCACTCTATCACAGCTCTATATCACTCTATCACAGCTCTATATCACTCTATCACAGCTCTATATCACTCTATCACAGCTCTATATCACTCTATCACAGCTCTATATCACTCTATCACAGCTCTATTTTTGTCCATCGCAGCTCTATATCAATCTACTATAGTGCAGCGCTCTATTATTTCACTATGGCGGGTTTGTCTTAATATATTATAGTGTTATATTGTTATCAAATCACTCTAGTTATCTCAGTGTTTCTTCGTATAATGGTATATTATTTAGTCAGTTTAAGTTGTTATATTATGTTAGTATATGAGTTCACTTTAGCTTAATGGTATAGCAGTTAACATAGAGACTACAGGTTCTTACTACTACTACTACTACTACTACTACCACTACTATTACTACTACTACTACTACCACTACTACTACTACTAGTAATAATAATAATAATAATAAAGAGAAAAAAGAGAGAGAAAGAGACACCCCCTCTTCCACCTCAATTCCTCACCCCTTCCCTCTCCACCTCACCCTCCCTCTCCCCCACCCGACCCTCCATCCCACTACCTCACCCTCCTGCCCGACTATCCACTAACCCCTCACCCCTCCCCCACCCCCCACCTCCCTAAAAAGAAAAATTATTCCCTCGCCAACATCAATCATCCTTCCATCACCTGTACTCACCTGACATCGAACTCATACGACCTGAGCAACAACCTCCTCCTTGTCGTGCCAGTAACCCGTAACGAGGCGGACACCAGATAGCTGTTCTGAGCGACGCCTTAACGAGTGTGCGAGGTAATTAGCTAGTTGAGGATAAGGTGATTTACGGTGGGGAAAGAGGTGTGGTGACTGGGAGATAACATGGGTAGTTTAGACATGGGGAGGTATAGGTGGGGAGGGAGGAAGGGTGTTGGAGGTGATGGGGGGTGTTGTAGGTGATGGGGGGTGGTGGGTGTGGTGGTGGGGGAGTTTTATAGGTTTATAGGTATAGAGGGTAATGGGGTGATGGGGTGGGTTAATGGGGTGATGGGGTGGGTTAATGGGGTGATGGGCTGGGTTTGTGGTGTGATGGAGGTGGGTTGACAAGGTAATGGGGATAGGCATATGGGGTGGTGGGGTGACGGTGGGTCAATGGGGTGATGGGGTGGGTCAATGGGGGTAATGGGGTAGGTTGATGGGCTTTATCATGGCAGGTGATTAATGGAATGGGTAATTAATTTAACTGAATAATGGGACCTAATAATGGGTGTGTATGGCAATGACTATTACCGTGAATAAGTAATGGAGAGAAATGGGGGACTCTATGATAGTAATGGGTTATGAAGGACAGGTTTGATGGGGGCATAATGGGTATGAGTCATCGGCGATTTAGGACTGGCTGAATGGAAATGGGTATTGGGTGATGTAAGATGAGATAATGGGGGAGGTTTGGGTAATATAGGGGAAACTAGATAATGGAGAACACAATAATGGGGAATTAATGGGTAATGGGGGGACACGGTAATGGTAATAATGGGTAACACAATAATGGGGGAATAAATGAGGAGAGAACAGAATTAATAAAAAAAAGTATAAATTAAGATAAATGTCCAATGGGTAATTTATAAACCATTTGAATAGAAACGGGAAAACGGGACACTACACCATCACCAAAATATAACACCTTTAATAACCTGTGACTTTAATAGCTCCAATCATGACAAAGTTCACCACAAGTTCGGAACGGTCTTGAAACAACGTGTTAACTATCCTTCGAACAGGTAGTCAAACGAGCTCAACAACCAGTGAATGACCTCGTTTACGACCTTAACTGGCTGATTTATACGCCATTTAAACACGGGATTGGATGACAGACTTTAGGTCAAGTAGGTGAGGGAAGGATCGGTGGTGGTGGTGGATATGACTCGACAGACGAAGGTGTTACGGTGTGGGCTCTGATGTGTTGTGTTCTTATTGTGGTGAAGAACAGGGAACAATATTGTGGCAGAGAGAACATTATGTACTGGTATTTTGTGGTGTGTTTGTGCTAGAGAACAGGGAATAGAGTACGTCACTGTGGAGAGAAAGAAATGGGGAGAGAACATTGTGGGGGAGAAAACAGAAGAACTGGAGAAAACAGGGGAGATACATTATTCTGTTGATAAATGCTTCGGATTCACGAGTCTGAATCTTGAGGGTTCGTGGGTTCAAGAGGGTGACTGGACAGTGCGTTTATGCAGTGCTCTATGGTTTATTTCCGCCAAAATCAGACGTAGTTGTTGACATTAATATGAGTTATTTCATTAATTATTCATTGTCCTCTAGATGTTGTTTTAGGTCACCAACAACAAATGATAGAAAAGAATGAAATATTGAATGCAGGTTTGAAAGAAACATCAAAACGATCATAGTGGAAATAATGGGATTTATTCGGATCACATTAATAATAGCACCTCAGTTTATTTCGCCTTGACATTAAACACGCTAACAGAACCTTACCTACTTAACTACCTACCTCCCTACCTACCTCCCTACCTACCTTCCCTACCTACCTACCTTCCTACCTCCTACCCCACCTCACCTCATCTCACCTCACTTCACGCAAACACAAACTTAAAAGAAAAAATAACACGAGAATAGACATTTCTCCCTGAGTCTTATAATCCGGCAGCGTGACAGTGTGGTTATATATGAGGCTACTCCCTGTGGGTATAAAGTTTTAAGACGCTGTGCTCCCTCCGCCGTCACAAGTTTTGAAGGGTGCAGCCCAGATCACAGCGTAGTGGAAGGGTAGACAGGTGTATATAAGAACATAAGAATGGAGGAAACTGCAGTGGGCCTATGATTCATATTGGGCAATCCCGTTTACACCCAACCCCTATTGCTGCTCATATATCCATCCAACATATGTTTAAAGATATCCAGCTACAACTGTTACTCTCTCTCTCTCTCTCATGACGCTTCGTATTGTGACGTCGATGTTACGTATATTCTTGTGACGGCATAAAAAAAAAACCACAGAAAACGTACACTGTTGTCCACTTATTGAAGAAAACGTGATGTAGTGTAATTGCATTCAAAGAGAAGGGGATTCGATGCACATTGATAATACAAGAACGCACTCTGGTAGTTATTAAGAAACGGTGAACGTATATTGCTCTTTATTCATCCCGATGTGAATGTAACTTTGTTCTACGGTATATAAAGTCCAAGTGAACGTAACAATGAACGGCATTATTAAAGTCTAAAGGATCGTAATCTGATGCATATTAATATAGACAGAACGTGATTTTAAGCAAATACAAATTTATTATGTAAATACGGGTAGTTTGGGATCCGAGACGCTAGCTTGACCTGACTATAAACAAAATTAATGGAAACTAACCGACCATAAACACAAACACGAGACCTAGTGACAGCTCATTTAACCATCTTCAATACTTTGTTCTGTAATCTTCCTGTTTATAATATCCTAAAGAAAACGTCATCTGAGACATTATAATATATTGTATGTTTTAAGAGTTGAATAAATAAATGACTCAGTTCTTGTCTTGTCTTACGGGATATAGAAAGACAGTGGGGTGAAAGCAATTAAGGATTACCTGATGATTAATCGCCACAATGTTACCTGGATGGATTAGGTTAGGTTAGGTTAGGTTAGGGTTATTAGGGTGGTTAAACTTCAGGTCAAATAAGCTAGGGATAAGAGAGGAGAAGGGAAAGAGAAGAAGAGAGAGAGAGAGAGAGAGAGAGAGAGAGAGAGAGAGAGAGAGAGACGGGGGGGAGGGAAGAAGGGGAAAGAGAGAGAGAGAGAGGGGAGAAAGGGAGAGAAGAGAGAGAGAGAGAGAGAGAGAGAGAGAGAGAGAGAGAGAGAGAGAGAGAGGGGGGAGAAGGGAAAGGATCAACAATATCGTGAGGATAATGGAGATAATTTTTCGAAGCTTAATTTTTGTTGTTGTTATAATAATTGAGGGAAGTAAAAACACCTCCTCCTCCCTCCTCCCTCCTCCTCCTTCTCCTCCTCCCTCCTCCTCCTCCTCCTCCTCCCTCCTCCCCTCCTCCCTCCTCCTCTATCTTCACCCTCTTCCCTGTCCACCTCAACTTTCCGACATCCTTACTTTTATCTCCTCCTTCTCCTTTCATTCTTCCTTCCTCCTCCCTCCTTCTCCTTCCCTTCTTTGACCTCCTACTATTTCCGTTCATTCCTTTTTTTTCATATTCCTATCTTCCTCCTATTTCTTCCTCCTCCTCCTCCTTTATGGTTCAACCTGTTTTCTTCCTCTCCTTTCCTCCTCCTCCTCCTCCTCTGTCGTCTGGGCTGGAGGATCATTGGGAATTCCGGTCACATTCCCAGGCTGGGGGACTTGGCACTAGCTGAGCTGTGAGTGACCACCCTGGCCCTCTTGGCACTCCCTCCCTCCTGGCACTCCCCCTCCCTCCTCACTCCCTCCCTTCCTTACACCCCATTCTCCTCCTCCCTGACCCCACTGTAGCTCCTTCACTCTCCTCAACCTCCTTCCTCCTCAACCTCCTCCTCACCTCCTCAACCTCACCCTCCCTCCTCAACCTCCCTCCTCACCTCAACCTCACCCTCCCTCCCTCAACCTCCCTTCCTCACCTCCCTCAACCTCCTCTTATAATTAGTAAACAACTTATTAAATACAGGTACAAGTTTACTGATATCACCATAGACGTTACTAAGTAGCCATTGTGATAGCTGGATATAGTGTAAGAACCATTATAGCTGTTAATGAAGTTATAGGTTAGGTTAGATTAGGTTAGATTAGGTTAGAATAGGTTAGAATAGGTTAGAATAGGTTAGAATAGGTTAGATTAGGTTATTACTCCTCACATATCGTATACAAAGTTTCCGGTTATATTATACATAACTTGTAAGGCCTCTCTGGACCACCTAAATTTGGGAGCTGCTTGAGGGTACAAACGGCCACACACACACACACACACACACACACACACACACACACACACACCAGAGTTTATACACTGAGAGATTAAAGAGAGGAGTGTCGAGGGTCCCAAGTTGGCCCACCACTGATTTTTGTGGGGCCCCTCACACACACACACACATACACACACACACACACACACACACACACACACACATACACACACACACATACACACATACACACACACACACCTCATCTCTCGCTCTTTACACACCTATTTTTTCGTACTAGGAGTCCTATTTCCAGGTGAGAAATCTCTATTTACTTGTAAGAGGCGACTGTAATTGGCTTCATTTATCACACACAATAACAAAGACATTAAACTGAACTGAAGACTTGAGAGAAAATTAGTCTCCTGAGAAACATGTGATCACTGTACAACCATCTTCCATTTTCTTTACCATTTTCCGTTTTCTGTTGTGTCATATTTACCTCGTTAGTGTCTCAGTTATGTGGTTTAGAGTCGAATTGGTTGTTGTTTTTTTAGTGATTGTTGATGATTGTTTGTGGTGATTGTGGTGATTGTGGTGGGTGGTAATTACTGATGCTGGTAGCTCCTTGGGGGTGATGTCTTTTTGGGTGTATTTTCAATCTCTTTGTGATGTATGGGTGGTTGTTGTGGTTGTTGTGGTTGTTGTGGTTGTTGTGGTCTCTCTCTCTCTCTCTCTCTCTCTCAATGATCAATGACTTTCTGCTAGATGGTGGTTGATGCTAGTAGTTGTTGTGATTGTGGTGAATGGTTGTGGATGGTAGCAATAATGGTGGTGTTGGTGATAGTGATAAACTGCCTAGAGGGAGGGTATTGGTGTGTGGAGGCAGCAATGAGAGAGAGAGAGAGAGAGAGAGAGAGAGAGAGAGAGAGAGAACGCGTTACATGACTCTATGATGGTGTTGACGGTGGCAGTGTTGCATGACTGTGTGTGTGTATGTGTATGTGTGGTATACTAAACTAACCTAACGTAACCTAACCTACCCTAACCTACCCTAACCTACCATGAGACAGAGATATGACGGTGTTTTATCCTTTGTTTTAATTTCCTAGTTTGGGTTTAATTCTCCTCCTTCCTTGTACACACACACACATACACACACACACACACACACACACACACACACACACACACACACACACACACACACACACACACACACACACACACACACACACACACACCTCCAAAAACTAGGTTGTAAAAATTGAAAGAAAATTGAAATAAAAACTCTGAAAATATAACCGTAAAAATTATTGGTCGTCAAGTTCAACAAACCAGAACTTACAGGCTGGCGTGACTCTGCCTTTAGCCACCACAACTACCACTACTACCACAACTACCACAACTACCACAACTACCACTACTACCACTACTACCTACTACCACTACCACAACTACCACAACTACCACAACTTACAGGCTGGCGTGACTTCTGCCCTTAGCCTACCACAACTACCACTACTACCACAACTACCACAACTACTACCACAACTACCACTACTACCACAACTACCACAACTACCACTACTACCACAACTACCAATAACTACCAACTACCACAACTACTACCACAACTACTACCACAACTACCACAACTAATACTTATTTTAGCCTCAATATCTCTTCTTTTCTTTTATCGTCAGAATTATTATTTTTTTTTCTAATTTCTTTTATTGTGATCTTTTAAGGACATTAGTTCAGTTTTCTGTTAATAGAGAGGCAGAGCTTAGAGAAGGGAGAAGGGGTGAAGAGTCTAGGTAAATGAGTGAAGAAGCAAAATATTTGAGTTTGGGATTAAAATTAAAAAATAAATATAGTTTTTTTTCCGTTTTCTTTTGATTTGTAGTTATTATTTATTTGTTATTTTTTTATTGTGTTTATTTATGTTCAATTGTTTATTCATTGTGTTTTTGTGTTTTTGTGTAAGTTTGTTTGCATGTGTTTGTTTGTTTGTTGTGTTTGTGTGTTTTGTATGTGCTTGTTTTAATGTGTGTGTTTGTTTGTATATGTGTGTGTGTTTGTGTGGGGGTGTGTTTGTTTGTATATGTGTGTTTGTGTGGACGTGTGTTTGTTTATATTTGTTTGTGTGTGTGTGTGTGTGTGTGTGTGTGTGTGTGTGTGTGTGTGTGTGTGTGTGTGTGTGTGTGTGTGTGTGTGTGTAAATTATATAAAAATAATTCCAGCTTTTGATTCTGAATTATATTTAAAATATAACTGTAGCTTTGACAATAGTTTAGCTTAGGACTGTTGCTTGACCACATAAAGACTAATTTTAGCTTTCGATTGTGACCTCTCTGTCAAATTAGCTTTTAGCTGTCACTCACGATATTATCTGCATTAAACCTTTACCCTGTGATAAGTACCTTAGCTGAGTACATATAAACCAATATTATAAACCTGACGAACAGTGAAACCTCTATTTAATGTTAAACCTCCATCTAACGGACTATATAGCCAAGAAGGTTCGTTATACCGAGGGTGAGAAGTGTGTTGTATTAAGGCTGCTCTGTATAACAAGGTAAAATAAAACATATATGCTTTTCTTCTACACACCTGGCCATGAGATGTAATATTGCTCACCTGTGCCGTTCGGTAATCACTCCTCCAGGTGAAATCTACGAACCTTGCATATCAATTAGGTTGGTATTTAACACTACTGCTTTTAAAGATATACAAGATTTTTTTTGGCTATATGTATTTTTATTTTTAGCTATTAAGAATTTTTTTTGGCGGCTATTATTAGTCAGACACAACACAGACGTTTAAATTTTACGGTTCTAAGATGTTTCTCATGTCACTGAAATTGGTTAAATTATTACAACACTCTAACATAAGCGAATGGGTGAGAAAAAAAATATCTCTCATTTTTTTTTTTTTGCTTTACATGACGAGTATGATGATCACTCAAGACTGCAGGAGAAATATTAACTTTTTATATGAAATACATAACTTAAATAACACGAGGAGAGACCAAGGAGTTAAGGCGGTAATGCTGGAAGTTATCCGAGGTTTGGTGGCGGTAGTTCCCCAGGGTTCTTCCAGTGCTAGGCTCCTGGAAACCTGGAATCTGCCTTTCGCCAAGTCTTGCTCTGCTGTCCCAAGGGGTGTTTCCAACCTCCCAGTCCATGGAAACCTGGAAACTTGGAGCCATTTTCCTCAATTCTTGTCGTTTTTTAATCTCTAGGAGGCTTCCAAAACCACTCTTAGAAACCTGGAAGATGCAGCTCATCAAGACTTATGTAATACTTTGAGTGTTTCTAGACCAAGTTCTTAGAAACCTGGAAGTTACACCTCTTCAAGACTTCCATTTTAAACTCCAGGAGGCTTCACGGAACCCTGGACGCCACGCCACGCAAAAACATTCCTTGAAAACATTTGGTGTCATCTGCAAGAAGCCAAAACTTGGTCTTAGAATTCTCTGGCTTCTTTCAGGCCCAGTTCCTGGAAACCTTAATGATGCTTGACCTTAAGGCTCACTCTGGACTCCCCCACAGCGAGTCCAAGATCCAGTCCTCGAAACATGGGAGTATTTTCTAACCAAGACTTTCTCTCTCTCTTTGGAATCATCAGGATGCTTCCAGATCTTGTTCTTGGAAACCTAGAAACCGTATCTTGTTCAAGGATTTTCAGAAGGATTCCAGGGCTTGATCCTGAAAACCTTCTCGCCTGCTCTTTCTTTCAAAGACCAACTGTTGAGTCACCAGGACGTTTCCATAATCCACTTCCTGGAACCATTGGACGCCATCTCTCGCCTCGTCTGGCTCTGTAATCCTTATAGTAAGTCTAGACCCCTGCTCCTGGAAACATGAAAAACATCACTTGCTCTATAATCCCTAAGGTGCTTCTTGAACCCATTTCCTGGTAACCTAGACTCCGCCATCACTAGCCATAGCTATCTCTGGAACCCCTAAGATGCTTCCAGACTCACTGATCCTGGAAACCTGGTCACCTCTCCTCGTTAAGACTTGCTCTGGAATCCACAGAGTTCTTCCAGACCTTACCCCTGGAAGCCATCACTTACCAAGACTTGCTCTAGAATCCCTAAGGTGCTCCCAGACCCCCTTGTTCCTGGAAGCCTGGACGCCGCCTCTCGCCAAGACTTGTCCTGGAATCAGTAATGAAACAAAGACCCAAGAGGACAAAGACTCCAGGAGGACTCAGCGCTAAACTTCCTTCCACTGCAGTTGTGTTGGGGGACCGTCTTGCTGGAGGCTGGTGGCTGGAGGGGGAGACTGAGGGCGAGGGAGAGGGCGAGACTGAGGGAAATAGAGTGGCTAAGGGAGAGGTGGAGACTGAGGGAGAGAGGAAGAGACGGAATGAGAGAGAGAGAGAGAGGAAGAAAGACTGAGAGACTGAGGAGAGATAAAGACACAGAGAAACTAAAAGAGAGACAGAGAGAACAGTAGATATCAATTGAGATAGACTAAGTAACTGACACAGCGACATACATACATACATACATACATACATACATACATACATACATACATACATACATACATACTGAATGGAAGATACAGAGAGAAAGAATGAGAGACAGAACGAGAGAGAGAATAAGAGAGCTTGAGAAACATAATGAGAGAGTTAGAATGAGAGTGAAATAATAAGAAAGACGTGGATATATCCCAGTATTACTCACACAAGGATGAGAAATATTCGATATGACTCACTCACCTTAAGAACTACTGAGAATTACTAAGGAACAAATATGTGGGGTTTTTTTCAATTTCTCTCTCTCTCTCTCTCTCTCTCTCTCTCTCTCTCTCTCTCTCTCTCTCTCTCTCTCTCTCTCTCTCTCTCTCTCTCTCTCCTTACCACCACAAGAACAACACCTCAACCTATCTCGCCCTCTACCACTACCACTACCACCAACACCATTACCTTCTACCACCACCACTACCACAACCACTATCATAACCACCTTCAATACCTCCTCCACCACACACCCTCACCACCACTACCATCACTACCACACACTATCTCTATCAACACTATCACACACCTCTACCACACCACCACCACCACCACACCACCACCACCACAACACCACCACAAGTAACTCAGCGAGCAGGAGTAGGAACACACAAAGTTCCAGTCTTGCCATCCGGAGGCTTCATGGACGTGCCTGGAATTCTGGAACGTGTGATCAATACCCCACCCCCCCCACCCCACCCCTCTCACCCCTCACCCTGGCCTCCACCACCTCCCTGGAATTCCATAAAACGTTCGGTTCGGGACGATGAGAACCGTACTGGAATTAGACACACCAAGAGTCTCCCTTCCTGTGCCAAGGTTAGGTTAGGTTTGGTTAGGTTTGGTTAGATTTGGTGAGGTGAGGCTGAGGTGAGGCTGAGGTGAGGTTGAGGTGAGGTACTGTTACTGTAGGTTAGGTTTGGTCAGGATCTTGATTTGTTTTTTGCATTAATGGGTAAAAAATGGGTGAATGGGGGTAAGGTAATGAGGTTTATATTACCCTACCCTACCCTACCCTATCCTACCCTAGAGATAGAGGGAGATTGAGACTGGAAGAGAGAGAGAGAGAGAGAGAGAGAGAGAGAGAGAGAGAGAGAGACACTTTAAGTATCACGTGTCTATAAGTAGGTGTTACTTACCTCAAATTGTAAGTATATAATTGTTACTCACATAATTATTTTACGGGAGGAATGTTATTGTTCACAGATATAATGACTTAATTGTTACTTTTTATTAGAGGAATTTTAGTGTGTGGGGAGAGAGAGAGAGAGAGAGAGAGAGACATTAATATCATGTCTAAGTGTACATTAAAAAACAATAGCAAATGATATCAGTAATAATCATAAAACAAAACAGTAAGATTGATATCCTAACTCAATAATA
>NW_024716620.1:450000-457500 GCF_018991925.1 Homarus americanus | reverse complement strand
TTACCTGTCATTAAAAACACACCTCTCAGATAACATAAAAACTCACATCAATTAAGAGAAAGAGAACTTACGATCATACCTGGAATTTAAACGTAGAACAAAAACAAAAAAAAGAACGCACAAATAAACTCACGTCTCAGTAATGAACTCTTAGAACTTGTGATATGATTAACGAAAATGTTTTAGGAGTGTCACAAGAACGTCCACACACACACACACACACACACACACACACACACACACACACACACACACACACACACACACACACACACACACACACACACACACACAGGTGCTACAATAACGTGAAGAACAAGGTAGTAATGAGAGAGAGAGAGAGAGAGAGAGAGAGAGAGAGAGAGAGAGAGAGAGAGAGAGAGAGAGACGAACATACTCATCTTAGGAACCCGGACAAAACAAACGGAGACTACAAGGGGAGGGGGAGTGGGGAGATTTGCTCATCACGGACATACCAAGCGCTCTGTCACGACCTTCTTGCAGACAGACGCGTGACCCGAGCACGTCTGGAATGAGGAGGGGGGGAGGTGGGGAGGGAGGGAGGGATGGGGAGGTAGAGGCAGAGAGGTAGGAGGAATGGTGTAGGAGGGGGATGGGGAGAGATGGGAGGATAGAGGAGGGAGGGGGTGATGGATGACAGGGTGGTTTATAAGAATGGTTGGGGGGGCATGGTGAGGTGAGGGAGGCATGATTGTGGTGACGAGGAGGGGGGGAAGAGAGAGAGAGAGAGAGAGAGAGAGAGAGAGAGAGAGAGAGAGAGAGAGAGAGAGAGAGAGAGAGAGAGAGAGTGGAGGGAAGTGAATGATTATGGGGTAAGGAGTCAGGTGGAGGAAAAAAATAAATATTAATCCTATCCTATCATGCTCCTCAATGGCTGCCACTTGGTACTGTGACTATACCACGCTCCAGGTGACGACAACAATGCTCCAGGTGAGGACAACAATGCTCCGTGACTCATAGAGACTTAAACAATAGCACTAAAGAGATCCGACAAGACAGCGTGACTCAGGTGAATAACAGAAACGGATCACTAATTACAGGTAACGGATCACTAATTACAGGTAAGTGATTAACTCCCACAGGAAATAATCAATAAAATTCGTAAAGAAATTATCAATAACTTTGTATAAATTATTGGTTAAAAAAAATTATTCGATCCGTAAGAAATTATTATTAACGTCAACAAAATTAATAGGATAATTTAAGGTATTTTAACTACATAACTCCAACAAAATTTCATTCAATATCTCAAACAAAAAAACATTTAATATCTCCAACAAAAATCATTCAATATCTCCAACAAAAACCATTCAATATCTCCAACAAAACAGACGCGTGCCAGAGTGTTCATGACCACTTAAGGAGTTCTGACGAGAGAGAGAGAGAGAGAGAGAGAGAGAGAGAGAGAGAGAGAGAGAGAGGAGAGGGGGATAGGGGGGAGAACCATGAAAAGCTGGTCTCTGAATAGGACTATTAACCACACATTGAAGGTAGATGACGCCGTCTGTTCTCTCCGACAGCGCTGTTGGGTAGTCTATCCTTTTCTACAGGATGACCGCTAGTTAACCCTCCAATACCTGGTTTCGAGGGTCACCTGGAGACTTACCTGGAGGATCACCTGGAGACTCGATGTAAATTAATCAATCTCTACGGTCTCCTCGGCCTCCAGGGTCATGCGGAGACTACTAGGTATTTTAAAACATGTGGTGGAAATGTTCTGAAAATAAATCAATGTTGTAGAGGTAGATTGTAAATTTTCGGGATATTTATAAGAGTTTTGGTGTAAATTTATGGAGTATTTACAGTGTTTTTTACAGGTTTTAGTGTTCCCTTTTAAGTGTAAATGAATATGTAAGTATAGGAGGTGTAAGTGAGAAATTAATTTACAAGTAGTTTTTTTTAATGTAATAGTTAAATAAGACCTATTTACAAGTTGTATTTTTCGTAATATTTACACTATTGACAGATTATAAGTGTAAATATATATGTAACTTCACTATATATGTAAATATAAAGTGTAAATAAGTATTAAATATCAGTATACATAAGTTTAAAGTATATTTATTTATTTTTTTTTTACAACCTCATGAACTTGTAAAACACGATCGTAAATGTAAATATTATATGTAAAAAAAAAAAGAATCCTGAACAGTTTCTTCATATCGTTTCAATAAGTAAAATGTCATATGCAAAATACATGTTATTTATTCAAACCAAAAGTAATTTCTAACTAATTGTGTGAAGTTAAAAGGACGCACGACTAATGTTGTTGACCGAGTGAGGGAAAAGGTGAGGGAGAGCAGGTGAGAGAGGTAGGAGGAGGTAGGTGGAGGTAGGTGGTAGGTGGAGGTGTGGGTGGGAGGTGGTGAAGGATGGAGGAGAGAGTGGGAGGGGTGGAGGAAGGAAGGAAGGAAGGAAGGGGGTAAGGAGGGAGGGAGAGGAAGAAAGGAAACGGAGGGAGGTCAGGAGAAAGAGAAGAGTAAGAAAGGAAGGGTATGGGCAAAGGGAGCTAGAGAGAGAAAGAGGGTTAAGGGAGGGATAAAGCAGGGAAGGGAAAAGTAAGGGAAGAAGGAGAGAGAAGGGGGGAGATAAGAGGAAGGAATCGAGAAGGCATGAGAGCGGTAGAATGAAAGGAGCAAGGAGGGAGAAGGAGGAGGCGGTAGAAGGGAAGGAGCAAGGGAGAAGGGAGGAGAAGGAGGATGGGAGGAGGAAGGGGGAGAAGGGAGGGAGGTAAGGGGGAGGAAGGGGTGGTTGTCAGGGGGCCCAGTTTTTGCCCTCTAACAGCCGGGTTATCAACAAGACTGGACCAGTTTTCTAAGAACTAGTGACCAATTTCCTGAGTGTTGCGAGGGCGAGTGTGTTGTGTTTGTCTGTTTGTTTGTTTGTGTGTGTGTCGACGTATGTGTGTTTGTGTATGTGTGCGTGAACGTGTGTGTGTGTGTTTGTTTGTGTTGACGTGTGTGTGTGTGTGTGTGTGTGTGTGTGTGTGTGGTGTGTGTGTGTGTGTGTGTTTGTGCAGATTTATCTATTTTTTTTTCTTTTAGTATATGTGTATATGTGTTGTTTTGTATGTGCACAGTGTGTGTGTGTACATTTATGCATATCCTCGAATGTCCTGTTACATTGTTTAAAACACACATATGACACACACACACACACACACACACACACACACACACACACACACACACACACACACACACACACACACACACACACACACACACACACACACACACACACACACACACACACACACACACACACACACACACACACACACACACACACACACACACACACACACACACACACACACACACAAATATAACAATAATAAGGCAAATATAACAGTAAACAAACTTTACACAAGAAATAAATAAATAGAAAGAGAAGGAAACTAGAGAGAGAGAGAGAGAGAGAGAGAGAGAGAGAGAGAGAGAGAGAGAGAGAGAGAGGTTATCCTCGCCCTACTGTTGACTGAAGCGAGAAAGTGAAAGGAGAGGGAGAAAGAAAGGGAAGAAAGGAAAGAGAGAGAGAGAGAGTCCACGAAGAAAGAATATTACAGAAGTATAATTAAAGTAAAGTCTCAATGTAATCCTGTCGCCATTTTTAACCAATCACATGGAAAATGCTGAATAAATCCTCGTAAGAATTTAAAACTTGATCAATATTCAGAAAAAAAACAAACCGATCATATTTACAGTAATTTTGTTCTCTTAGGGTCAAGTTTCAATACAAATCCGATGGTATTATAGACTTAGTGAATATTACATCATCTAGAAGCAAAGTTTATATTTACGACGAAATATTAATAGAACGAGATTTTTTTTTTTGACTACGAGACAAAATTGACATATAATACGTTAATTAGATCCTATAAGGTTGATTTTTAGTATAATTTTAATACTATTTTCGATTTAATGATTTAAGGGTAGAGGATTTTTAATTTTATTTTTATATTTACGATAAAAAAAAATTATCGTCTGATCTTCTGTGAATGTGCGTTGTATTGTGATCGCTTGTGTCGTCATAAGAAAACACGTCAGTTGGTTGCAATAAAAGAGTGATTGATGTTGATTGATTCTGGACGAGGTATTTTCTTGATATTAACCACATATGTTGTTTACTGTGTGTGTGTGTGTGTGTGTATGTGTGTGTGTGTGTGCGTATGTGTGTGTGTGTGTGTGTGTGTGTGTGTGTGTGTGTGTGTGTGTGTGTGTGTGTGTGTGTGTGTGTATCTTTTTCCCTGTGTTATTTCTCTCATTTATTGTGTTTTTCTTTGATCCCTTAAGTGGTTTTTTTTTAGGTCGTAATTTTGTATATTTTTATTTTTATATTATTCTTGTGTTTTATTTTTTGTCTGTCTGTCTGTTTGTCTGTTCTTTCTTTTTTTATTCCTGTCTTTATTTCTTGTTTATTATTTGGTCTACTCTCTCTCTCTGTCTCTCTGTTTCTTCCTTACTTCCATCTTTATCCATTTTCCTTTGTCCATCATTCGCTATTGTCTTGGCCAGATACCAAGATCACCATCTGTTTCTTTGTTGTCTCTATTTTTATCACGTTTCCTGTGTCCTCCTTCGTTTATCTGTTTTCTTATCTCCTGCGGGGGATTATTTCTTCATCCTTGTTTGTCTGTTCATTATCTTTCGTATCCTTATCATATCTTCTTTAGTCATTACGTCATTTTTCCTTCATTTATTATATTATTTACTTATTCCTTATTCGTATTTTGGTGTTTTTTCTGCTCTTTTTTCTTATATCTAATTCATTCGTATTTTTTGGGCCTTTTTTTATTTAAATATTTATTAATTATTTACTTATTCCTCATTCGTTACATTAATTCTTCTTCTTTTTCCTTGTTATTCCTTGTTTATTCCTTTTTCCATTTATTCCTCATTCGTGTGTTTTTTTCACTTCCTCTCTTACCCATTCATTATAGCTTACCTCCTATTTATCTCTTGTTTATTACTTCCGCTCTTCTTCATCTCATCATTATAATTTCTTCTTACACCTAATCTTTATCATAATCTTCTTTGTTCACCTTCTTTGTTTATGTCGTGTTGTGGAGATGAAAGTCCGCTAAATCGAGGGTCCAGTAGATGTGTAACCCTTCATATAACGGATTATATTGAGATGAAAGTCCGCTATATCGAGGGTCCACTATTATTCTTACGTTTATTCTTTATTCCTCATAATTTTTTCCGTTATTTTGTTTTATTTATGTTTATTTATATTATTGTTTCTTTGTATTTTATTTATTATATATTTATTTTTTATTATGTTTAAATTTTATTCCATTTTTTCTTTATTCTTCTTCATTATTCTCTTTCTTGAGTTAATTATCTTATTTTGTCTCTATATTTCCCTCTTTTGTTATTATCTTCGTCTATTTTTCCATCTCTCATTATTTCCTTTCTTCTTGTTTCTCGTTTTCCTTCTTTCATCTTTCTCTTCCTTTTCTCTCTCTATCACGTCTTTCTTTGTTCTTGCCTTCTTATGCTTTATCCCTTCCCCTTTCGTCCTCTTTCCCTCTCTTTCTACTACTCCTTCTTTTCTTCCTCCTGTTTCCTTCTTTCTCCCGGTTCTTCTTGTTCCTCTTCCTCTTCCTCCTCTCTACGCCTCCCCTGGGCTTGCATCACAGCCTGGTAGGAACAGCGTTTATTCCCCTCTTTCTCTCCCCTTCCTTCCCCTCCTCCTCCTCCTCCTCCTTCTTCTTTACATTAGTATGCTGGGCGTGTCTGCCCCTCCCTCCCTCCCTCCCTCACTCTCCCCTCTCTCTCTCTTTCTCTCTCTCTCTCTATTTTTCTTCTCTTATTTTTGTTGTTGAAGCTTTTGTTTACTTATTTACTTGTGTATTTGTTTAGTTGTTCGTTTGTTTACTTATTAGTTTGTTACTTGTTTGTTTGTTTACCTTTAAGCTTGTGTATTTGTTTATGTATTGATTTGTTTGTTGGTTTACTTGTTTGTTTGTTTGTTTATTGTTTGTTTATTTAAGGTGCTGGGGAAGACAGGGGGGAGGAGGAGGCGGGAAGGGGGAAGTAAAGGAGGGGGAAGATAGGGGGAGGTTAAGGAAAGGGAGGATAGGGGGGAGAGAGAGAAAGAGACACAGAGAGAGAGAGAGAGAGAGAGAGAGAGAGAGAGAGAGAGAGAGAGAGAGGGGGGGTGGCAAGGGAAGAGGGGGAGAAAGTTACTATGGTGTCTATGGGAGGTGATAATGGGGGGGGGGAATTAATCATGGTAGAATATAATTAAAAAAACAATTACTCATTAAGTACAGTTTATATTACAGGTGTTTATGTAAGGTTACGTTATCAATTTCCTCATTATCTTACCTGTACTTACCTGGCCAAGAGAAAACGATAAGAATGTAAGAATATCTAGATAATCAAAGAAAAAGAAGGAGAATACTAAAAAAGAGAAGAGATAGACAGATAATTGAATAAAAGTGTATATAGAGAAAAGTTGAATAATTGGAATATATTGCAATTAGAAATGTTTGAAATAGTTATTGAAAAAATATATACATGATTTTGATGTTAATTTTAAGAATTTTGTTGTTGTTTAAATGGAAATGATGGAAGATAAATAACAGAATGGGATAGATAATATATAAGAAGAAAGATAGGAAATGGAAAATACCCAATAAAGAGTGGAAAAATGAGTGAAAACAAAGAAGAAACAGAGGAATAACAAAATACTAAGATAACAATAATAATAAAATAAATAAATGAAAGAAAAATAACAGAACGACAGGAAAGAAAATTGAATGAAAAAATGAAAGAAAAAACAAGAAAAAAAGAAAAAAAAGAAAGAAGTGAAGTGAAAAATATATAAAAGAGAAAGTATATGGAAAAGGGAGAGAAAGTGTATAGAAAAGGGAGAAAGGGAGAGAATGTAGAGAGAGGCTTAAGGGAGGGGGAAACTGGCTGGCTCCATCCCCTATGTGTACGTTGACATCTGCTCTTTACTTGTCCTGGAATTTGAGAGGGGGAAACTGGCTGGCTCCATCCCCTATGTGTACGTTGACATCTGCTCTTTACTTGTCCTGGAATTTGAGTAATTTTTATTTTACTGTTTTTGTTGCCTTTTTTTATTGTTTTTGATGTTTTTTTGTTGTTGTTGTTGCCTTTTGTTGTTGATTTCGTTATTGTTTTTGTTGATTTTGATGTTTTTGTTTATTTTGTTATTATTTTTGTGTTTGTTACCTATTGTTATTGTTTTTGTTGATTTTATTATTGTTTTTGTTGATTTTTTTAATGTTTTTGTTGCCTTTTGTTATTGTTTTGTTATTGTTCTTGTTTTTATTCGTTTTGTGTATATTTTTTATTAATTTTGTTTTTGTTTTGTTGTTGTCATTGTTGTTAATTTGTCGCTTTTGTTAAGGTTGTTGTTATTGTTTTCGTGATGGGTTTCTTTTTTTTTAATTTTGTTCTTGTATATTTTTTGTTTCGTGAGCCTAGTGACGTCACCAAGCCA
>NW_024716620.1:442500-447500 GCF_018991925.1 Homarus americanus | reverse complement strand
TCCATGGCCCTTTCTCCCCTACCCTCCGTCCCCCTTCCATTTCCTCAACCACTCTCCCTTTTCTCCACCCCCCCACCCACCCACCCCCCACTCACCCCCACCCCCCCTTTAGTGCTCTCCTGTATGACTAAAATATCAAGGTTGGATGGTGGATATTTTTTAGGTCAAGGTTACATTGTTGAGTCAATATTCAGATTTCCCTGGTTATCGATGAGTGGGGGGGTGGGGGGTTGGGGGTGGGGGTGGGGGTGAGAGGGTATGTGGAGGTATAGGGAGGAGGGGAGGTGTTAGGTGGTTGTAGGTCGTCGGGGTCATTTTGTCAGTAACGTCCGTGGTAGTTCTGTCCGTGGCGTAACCTTCATGTACACTTAACCTGAGAGAGAGAGAGATTAGGTCACTATTTGTCCTTCGCTCTCTCTCTCTCTCTCTCTCTCTCTCTCTCTCACTCACTCAGTGTTTATAGTTCAGGTTTCGGGAAGTGCTGACACGTTCTGAGATGTTCTATTGACAAAATGAGCGGCTGTTGATTGGCTGCCCTTGACGTCAAAAAGTTTAATCTAATACCATTGGCTGATTTTCTCAATGACGTCAGAGTCCCGTCTATGATAGTACGCCATTAGCCAGGAGGCGAATGACGTCACTTGTCACCTAGCCACTTAGATTATTGTTTACGTCTACAAATGACTCACTTGAGAATAATTTATGAATACAAATCATCTTTACGCGATCAAAAGATGAGTAAGGAGAGATAACAATGAATGAGAAAGAAAAAATAAATAATATATGTGCATTTAATACATACTTTATCAACTCAGTTTGTAATTTATTCAATTTTTTTTAAGATAAATTTAAATTCTTGTCATATCTCTCCCTCAAGAAAACACGTAGTGGTGTGGAGGGGAGGGGGGGGGAGCTAATGTACGGATCACCTGAAGATTAGTCACCCCCAATTTATTTCATCTGATGGTTAAATATACCCTAATGGCATACCTGGTGGTTAAGGTTAGGTTAGGTTTAGGTTAGGTTACGTTAGGTTAGAGAATGAGCATGTAGATAGGTACATGCAACCCTCCCTCACTCACCCTCCCTCACTCACCCTCCCTCTCTCACCCTCCCTCACTCACCCTCCCTCACTCACCCTCACTCACTCACCCTCCCTCACTCACCCTCCCTCACACACTCACCCTCCCTCCCTCTCACCCTCCCTCCTCCCCACTCCCCTCCCTCACTCCTCACTCACCCTCCTCACCTCACTCCCCTCCCTCACTCACTCACTCCCTCACCCCTCCTCACCTCCCTCCACACTCCCCTCACCTCCCTCCCTCCCTCACCTCCCTTCACTCACCCTCCCTCACTCACCTCTCCTCACCCTCTCCTCACCCTCCTCAACTTCCTGCTCCTCTCACTTCTCTCCCCCTTCCCTTTCCTTTATCCTACTCTCCCTTCGCCTCTCTCCCAATCTCTTCTTATTCCTCTTCTATCTCCCTTTTCTTCTCACCTCCTTGTTTAGATTATTCCTCCCCTCCTCTCCTCTTCCCTGCCTCATCTTCCCTCTTCTTTAATACTATCATAGCTCCCTTCTTTTGTCCCTCTCCTCCTCATCCTCCTCCTCCTTCCCACCTCCCTCCTCATCCTCATCCTCCCTCCCACCTCCTCCCTCCTCCTCCTCCTCCTCTCTACATTAAGAACTACAATACGACCTCTCATTCTTCCTCCCTTCCCTCCCTTCCCTCCCACCCCCTTCCCTCCACCCCCTCCCATCCCTTCCTCCCATCCCTCCCATCCTTCCCTCCCTCCTTCATTCACCTGCACGTTACAGCCCTTTCCTCCTTTTGCCTCCCTTCCTCTCCCTCCTTCCGCCCTCCCTCCCTCTGTCTCTTCTTCCATACACGTTACAATCTTTCCCTCCCACCCATCAACTCTCCCTCCCTTCATCCATTCCTTCTTCATAATCACCACTTCCCCCCTCCACTTCCCCCTCCCACATCCCCCTCCCTCCCCCCTTTAACACAGAAAACGCGAGAGAAGGTTCAAGATTTTCACACCATCGTCTAGGTTCGTTTCCCCACACCCTTACCCATCCCCAGCCCCCCCCACACCAACCCTCCCTCCTCCCTAACCCTTTCACCCCCTTCCCCACCCCTACCCCACCACCCTCCCTCCCCCCCCCCATCGTCGCGTCGGGCCTCGCAGATCGTATTTCAACTGTGTTCTTTTGTGCCTGGCTCCTAGGGGGGCTACGTTTTCAAGTCTTTCTCGTTTTTTCAACCTTTAAAATGCATGATGTGTGAGGCGCCTTTGGCAGGGTTCTTACTCTGGCTGTAGGGGAGAAGGGAAGGAAATGGTGGAGGACAGGGAAATAAGCAGGGAAATATTTTGGGGGAGAATTTTTTTTTTTTTATATAAATGGGAAGAGGAAGGGAAAATAATGGGGAAATTGTAGGGAATTTTTTATGTATTTATTTTATGGGGAGAGTTAAATAGTAGGGAAATTTGTGGGGGAAATGTTAGGTAAAGGGATAAAAGCCGGGAAATGTTAGGGATTTTTTAAGGAAATTAGCAACTGCCTTTGTTTTCTTAGGTTTTAGGGCAAGAATGGTTTTAGGGAGAAAATTTCCTTGTTACTTTTCTTACGAGTTGGCGGAGGGAAAGTTTTGAAGGGGGATCATCCACCACCCCTCTCTCCCCCTCTCTCTTTTTCCCCTCCCTCTCCCCTCCTTCTCTTCCCCCTTCTACCCCGACTTCTCCTTTCTCTACCCTTCCCACCTCTCCTCTCCTCTCCCTCCTCCTTCTACCCCTCCATCTCTTCCCTCTTCCTCCCTACCCCTTCTCCCCATTCCTCCCCTACCCCTCTCTCCCCCCATTCTCCCTCCCTACTTCTTTCTCCCTCTCCATTCCCCTTCCTCCCTCCTCCCCTTCACGTGAAAGGATTAAACGCAATATTGTGAATAATGGGAGAATGAGATCAGACCAAGGTATTTTGTCTCACCTGGGGGGGGAGGGGGAAGGATGGGCAAGGGGGATGGGGAGGCAGGGGGAAGGGATGGGAGAGGGGGAAGGGAAAGGGAAAGTAAGGTAAGGGAGGTGAGGGAAATACAGACATAAATACATTACACACAAAAACACACACACACACACACACACACACACACACACACACACACACACACACACACACACACAAACACTACCTCCCCCCACCACCACACACTATCAAACACTAAACACTACACAAACACTATCAAACACAAACACCAAAATACGGTCACAAATTCGGCTCTTGGACCAGAAAACTTAGTTGGACCCTCAGGCGGCGTCCTAAGAGGGTCGGTGAAGCCTTTGCCAATGACACCATCCCAACTTCTGCAATATTTCGCTCCCCTTCACCGAGAGTTATAATCTGACGCATTTGACTAAAGTGTGCGGCGCGTGTGGCTCTCTTTCTCTCTCTCTCTCTCTCTCTTCGCAGATGGCCAGCACATTGGCTTGCCTCAAATCTCTTGTGGTGGTGGCCTGAGGCAGTGTTGTGTGTGTGTGTGTGTGTGTGTGTGTGTGTGTGTGTGTGTGTGTGTGTGTGTGTGTGTGTGTGTGTGTGAGAGAGAGAGAGATGAGGGAAAGAGATAAGAGGAAATAGAGGTGATGAGAGAGAGAAAGAGAGCGGAAGGAGAAGGAAGGGGGTTGTTTACACATAAGTGTCTACCCTTTTATTGACCCAGGAATCTCTCCTTGTGTACAGTAACGAGTGCTTAGTCTCTCTCTCTCTCTCTCTCTCTCTCTCTCTCTACATGTATGCATGTTTCTATTCATTCTTGTCTGTCTGTCTATCACACACACACACACACACACACACACACACACTCTCCTATCTCTCTTACTTTCAAAACTTTCTTCAGTCTTAATGATGGTACAACATAAGGCGTTAGGGTACGTTACTAGTTTGTTGTCAGGTACGATATTTGTTTATCAGCGGTACACTTACTGGGAGAATACTTACTCTTAATACGGTTCGTTCTCGGTACAGTTCGGTACGTTAGATGGTACAGTGTGTGTGTGTGTGTATGTTGTATATGTGTGTGTGTGTGTGTGTGTGTGTGTGTGTGTGTGTGTGTTGAGATGGTTATTGTAAAGGTAAATAACTACCATCCTGATACGATACTTGCTGTTGTGGTACGATATCTTCTATACCTTAGATTGTATTTTTATGAGATGTAACGATGATTTCATTATTATAGCAATTATGTGGGTTAATAGTAATTTATCCCGGTATGGTATAGTTTGTTTACATCATGCGATAGTTTTGTTTTTGCAATTTATATAACGACGATCTCCTGCCGGTACATTTATAAGGTTGGATACGATATTTTTTCCATGCTATTACGATACAATTTATCACGGTAACTAGTGGTCGATCTGCACGATGCACGATGATCTCCTCCTGGGTACGTAAGGAAAGAGGGGGGTTGGGGGAGGAAGAGGAGGGGAGGGGAGAGTAGGGAGGGAAAGGAGATTGAGAGGGGGGGAAGGGGGGGAAAATGAGGATGGGAGGAAGGATCGAGAGAGAGAGAGAGGGGAAGAGGAAACGATGAGGGACTGAGAGAGAAGGGAAGATGGGATGAGGAAGAGGATGAGGGGGATGAGGAGGAGAGGAGAGGGAGGGGGTTGCATCAAGACGGTCATGTGGCGATAAGGCGAGTGTCGGGGTGACTGGCAGGAGGTGATGATGTGTGTGCTGGTTATGGTGGTGAGATATTAAATGTTTGCCATGTACGTGTGTCCCCCAACCCCCTTCCATCCCTCTCTCTACCCCACCTCCCATCGTCCTAGGTCCATCACTCTTCCTCCTTCCCTTCACCTCTATCCCCCCCCACGTCTCCCTCCCCACCCCCCCACCTCCCTCCTGGTCAAGTATGATACATTTAATTATTAAGTATGTGTGTGTGTGTGTGTGTGTGTGTGTGTGTGTGTGTGTGTGTGTGTCTTTTGCCGTGTGTACGCTGTCC